>NW_015159716.1:1432083-1471206 GCF_001447785.1 Gekko japonicus
AAAGAAAAGGAGAAAAAAAGAAAGGAGGGAAAGATGGCAAAGAGTTGGAGGGAGGGAGGGAGGCTCTCCCACCACCACCCATCAAGCCCCTGCCACCCCCACCCCCGTGGATCCCTTACTTACAGCTTCAGCGGGGGTCAGGGAAGCCGGCGGCGGAGCTCTCCCGGCATCCCCCGAGACGCAGCGCTCCTGTGCGGGCCCGGGGGACACAGGGCCGGGGTTCTCCTCGCGTCCCCTGAGCTGCAGCGCTCCTGCGCAGGCCCAGGGGATACGGGGGTGGGGCTCTCCGGCCTACCCCGAGCCGCAGCACTCCTGCGCAGGCCCGGGGGATGCAGGGGCGGGGCTCTCCGGCCTCCCCCGAGCCGCAGTGCTCCTGCACGGGCCTAGGGGATACCGCGGCAGGGCTCTCCTGCTGTCCCCCGAGCCGCGGCTCTCCTGCGTGGGCCCGGGGGACATGGCGGCGGGGCTCTCCGGCCTCCCCTGAGCCGAAACACAGGGAGCTGGGGGCGGGGCTTGCCACTGCCACCATTAGCGCAGGCTCCTGGGCTGCTGGAGTGGTGCTCTGGCGCGCTCCGGCCCCAAGAGACCCCTGGTCTTAACCCCCTATAAATCAACTTCTGTCCCCACAAATTTGCCATGTTCATCAGAAAACATAAATTTTGGTTTTCATTGGGGATTCATATACAAAACAATTCCATTTCTTCTGTTGATATCTGCTGAAATAAATTCTTCACCCAAAATTTATAGGTCAAATATTTTATACCCTTTTTTCTAATATGGGTCTCTTGTAAACAAATAATATCTTGTTTTAATTTTTTCCTGTAGTGATTTTTTTTCTCTTTTGAGGGGCATTAGCTCCATTTATGTCCCATGTTAAAAATTTATAATCCATAATCAAATCCTAATTTTTGAAACCTTAATACCTGTAGCACCTATTTCTTTTTCTTTTTTATTTAAAATTTTTATTGAATATTAAGAAATGTAACATACACAACAATTTATATAAAAAGCATGTCAGATTGAGTAGTTTGTACATAATGATATTTCTAAAATAAATTTGCATTAAACAAAGTGAAGATTGATCAATACAGTATACGTTAGAAAACAATAATGCAAATGCTTAGTTTAACAATACAATCTAATCAAGAATAATTATTACGAGCGGTTGTGATGAAATCTTTTAGTGATAGGTGTGATATTCTATTAATAAAGATTTAAGTGACCTTGCTACATGAATACCATAACCTAACTGTGCCTGAGTTATGTGTTATATTATGGATAATCAGAACCATTTCAAATAGTCTTTCCAAGATGGAGGTATGTATTCTTCCTCAGATAGGTAAGACAGAATTGGAAACCACTTTGCACTGAACGTCTTGGTTGAGTTATTTTTCATATAATTACTAGTTTTGTCAGTTATACTCTCTAGGACATATTGGTCCCATAATTTTCTGAACCAAGTTTGGATGTCGGGGGTATTCTCGTCCTTCCACATTGAAGCTATAGAGACTCTGGCAGCGTACATCATTGTTTCCAGTGTGTTCCTATAGTGATGTTGATTGATCTGTTTCGACCATATCTCTAATAATAGGCTTTCCGGATCAAGTGTTAGGTCAATATCTAAGATCAGTTTAATTTTGTTTATTACTTCTAACCAAAAGGATTTTATTTTTGTGCATTGCCACCAGCAATGTGCGTAAGATCCCTGTACACCACAGCCTTTCCAACATTTTGGTGAGTATGTAGAAGACATATGTGAGATAGTTTGAGGTGTTAAGGACCATCTCGTTATGATTTTAAGTTTTTGCATTTCAACTGCATATGAGGGCAGTTTGTTTTGGGTAGACCTCCAGATTTCTGTCCAAATTGTTTCATCCAATTTTTTGAGCAATCTTTCTGCCAAGCTTTTTGGTATGATAGAGTATTGGATTCATTATCTGTGAGCAACATATTGTAAAGTGCTGAAATCATACCTTTGTTTTGATGACTAACTTTTAAGAATAACTTCAAAGTCTGTTAGAGGTTTTGATATAACATCTATTATTTTTTGTTGACTAATCACATGCTGTAATTCAGGTATAGGAACCATGGTATCTTTTGACCCAATGTGTTTTCTATATCTGATTTGGAGTGAAGGCCCTCTCTTCTAACTACATCGCAGTATCTGGACAGACATACCTCTCTCCATCTCTTCTGGAGTTCTTGGTGAGTACTATTAAGAAACCAATCCTGTGTTGTGTAGGTGGAATATCTCGAGACTGGTGGGAGAAGTTTGCGTTTTATTTTTGCCCAATATTTCAATGAAGGATAAAAAAGACTGTCTTTCGTTATTGCTGTGTTTTTGTTTGGTGGATTGCCCCATAAGAGTGTATCAATATTGTGTAAGTTGGTTTGATCAGAGACTATATTGACCCATTTTGGTAATGAGGAGTTTCTTTGCATCCTTATGATATTAGCTAATAGAGTTGCTTTGTAGTATGTTTGTAAGATCCGGGAGACCATAGCCTCCTTGTGTTTTAGGCCTTTTCAAAATTTGGTGACCGATACGCGGTTTCTTACCATTCCAAAGAAATTTTCTCAATGTGCTCTGCCATTTGTTTAGTTCAGATTGTGGGATAGAAATTGGTATTGTCCTAAACAAGAAGAGGAATTTGGGAAGAAGAAAAACTTTTATAAGGTGGAATCTTTCCAACCAAGTGGGGTTCAGTTTGTTTCAATTTTGTATATCTCTTTGGACTTTGGCATGTGTGATGTGATGGTTGTTTTGAAACAAATTGATGTTGTTTTGTGCTAAGTTAATGCCAAGATAGTGTAGAGTCTTTGTGATCCAACTAAAATTGTTTTGGGTTTTAATAATATTTTGTATCTCTTTGGGTAGGTTTACAGGGAGGATCTGAGATTTTGAGTTGTTTATGCCCAGTCCTGAGACTGTTTTGAAGGATCTTAACAAAGACATCAATGTGGGAAGTGATTTTATAGGGTCTGAGAGGTACAGCAGCATATCGTCCGCAAGGAGCGAAGGTTTATGCTCCGTTTGGTGTTGAGTGACCCCTAGAATTTCAGTATTTGTCCTGATGGCTTGGGCCAGAGGCTCCACTGCCAGCGCAAATAGCAGTGGCGAGAGGGGGCATCCCTGTCTAGTGCCTTTGCCTAGATTAATAGAGGGTACCATTTATTTTAATTTTGTTTTTTTTAAATAGTTTATTTAGCTTTTTCTGTAACATATATTAACACAAAATTAGACTTGATTACATCATATTTTGGAGTTTCATTTTCCATTTTTTACCAACCAACCATCTACTTTCTGCCATCTTTTTCTAAACACATTTTCATCTTTTCCTGACAAAATCATATTTACTTTGTCCATTTCTTTTATTTCTATAACTTTTGTTATTAATTCTTCTCTATTTGGTATTTTCTCTGATTTCCAACCTTTGGCTATAAGAATTCTAGCCACAGTAAGAATATATAAAATCAAACATTTATCATTATAGTTTATCCCTTCCGGTAACATATTCAACAAGTAAATTTCTGGGTCCAACATAAGTTCTTTTCCCACTATCTCAACTATTAGTTGTTTTATGTTTTTCCAAAATTTCCCCAACTTTTCACACCTCCACCACATATGATAATATGTACCAATATTCTTTTTGCACCTCCAGCAATTTCCTGACGCATTTTTATAACATTTTGCTACTTTGTCTGGAGTCCAATGCCATCTATAGAACATTTTAATTATATTCTCTTTATAAGATGTAGCTCTTAGTAATTTTATTGAACTCCACATTTTTGCCCATTTCTCTGCAGTTATGTTAACTCCTAAATCTTTCATCCATGCCCTCATGCAGGGTTTTATTGTTTCCATATTCATCTCTTCATTTAATAGAAAGTTATATACTTTTTGTATCATTTTATCTGCAGATGACAGCCAAATTTTATCTAAATCCGATTTTGTCTTTGCAAAGTTTTTTGCTTTATCTTTAGTGAATCTTGATTTTAATTGAATTTTCTCCCAATTTGTAAGATTGATGTTCATTACTTGTAGTGCTTCAAAGGATTTTAGCTCATTTTCTTTTGTTAATAAGCTTTCATAGCTAACAGCTTTGTTATCAGTCATTAAGTTTGGCATTATAAATGCCTCTAATGGCGATACCCATCTGGGTATTTTGTCATAGAATTTTTCTTTTAAGTTCCTCCATACTTTTATTAAAGCGTCTCTTATAATGTGCCTATGAAAAATATGATGTATTTTATCTTTGTCATACCATACATAGGCGTGCCAGCCTATGTATAAGTCATGACCTTCCAGTTTTAATGTTCTTTTATCTTCTAATAATAGCCAGTCTCGTATCCATCCCATCGCCGCCGCTTTGTAGTACAGTTTCCAGTCTGGGATTCCCAGTCCACCTCTGTCTTTTTTATCCCGGAGGAGGTGCAAACTAATACACGCCCTTTTAGCCTGCCATATCAATTTTCTTACAGCCTGATCTAGTTCTTCACATATTTTGTAGTTTTTCAGTACCAGTATTGTTTGGGCTAAGAACAAAAAGCGTGGAAGAATGTTCATTTTTATGGTGGCAATTCTGCCCATAAATGAGATATGGAGATCCTGCCATTTTTGTAAATCCTTTTTAATTTCTTCTACTAATATTTTATAATTATTTTCTTATAATTGCATATTTTTGTTTGTAATCATAATACCTAGATATTTCACTTTGTTGGTCCCTTCCATGGTTGTTTTCAGTTGTATGTTTCTTATTTCTTCCTTACTGCAATTTTTTGTCAAGATCTTAGGTTTTTTTAGATTGATTTTAAGGCCTGCTACTGCACCATATTATTGAATTTGCTCCATTAAGTGTGTTATAGATTTTGCGGGTTCTTCCAAAATAAAAACTAAATCATCCGCAAAGGCCTGAAGTTTGTATTGTTCTCCTTTCACCTTAAGGCCTGTAATGTTTATGTTGTTTCTGACCATATCGGTTAGAGTCTCTAGACCAAAGATGAAAAGTAATGGTGATAGAGGGCAACCTTGTCTTGTTCCCTTCTGGATGGGTATGTTTTGTGTTAGCTCTCCATTAACTAGTATTTTTGCCCGTTGCTCTTTATATATGGCCAAAATCATCCTTATGAAGTCTTCCCCACATTCCCATATTTCTAATTTATATTTTAGAAATTCCCAATTTACGTTGTCAAAGGCTTTCTCCGCATCTAAGAATACTAAAGCCAGTTGTTTTCCTGGGTTATATTCATAGAATTCTAAGATATTTATTATAGTTCTTACATTGTTTTTTATCTGTCTCTTGGGAAGAAAGCCTGACTGATCACGATGTATTACTTGTACCATCACCTTTTTAAATCTTGCGGCTAATATTGATGAAAAGATCTTGTAATCTACATTTAGTAATGAGATAGGTCTGTAGTTTTTAATCTGGTCCTGTTCTGTATTGGGTTTATGTATTAGAGTTATTATTGCCTCGTTCCATGTTTTGGGTATTCATTTATTTTAATTTTGGTAGTGGGGTGATCATAAAGACTTTTCACTGCCCTGATAAAATTTGGTCCAAAATTCATGTTTTGTAAGGTCTTAAATAGATATTGGAAGTCAACCGTGTCAAACGCTTTCTCCACGTCTAGCGTAAGGAAAGCAGTGGGGGTCTTGGTGACGTTACAGTGTTGTATTAATTGTAAAGTTCAGAAGGTGTTGTCAGAGAGATCCCTTTGGGGTATGGAGCCAACTTGATCTCTTTCTATGTCGTCTGAGATGAATGTGTTCAATCTTTTGGCCATCAATGAGGAAAAAAAAATTGGTCCTGATTAAGAAGGGAAATGGGGCGATAGGAACTGGGTTGTAGAGGGTCCCTATCTTTTTTGGGAATAACCACTGTCACAGCTTGATTCCAAGAAGGTGGGATGGTACCTATTTCTAGTATGTGGTTGAATAGTGTCGTTAGGGGTTTAATTAGAAGGGGGGCAAACGATTTGTAAAATTCAGCTGGGTATCCATCAGGACTTGGTGTTTTGTTTGGTTTAAGTTGGAACTTCCTGTTCCAAAATCTTATTGTCTAAAAACCTCTTATGCGTCTCTAACAGTTTAGTATGAATGGGAAAATTTTGAGATTCTTTCTGAAGATTGGCTGGATCAGATGACGTAGCAGTGTAAAGCTGGGTGTAGTATTCATGAAAACTGTGTGCAATTTTGTCTGTTTGAGAGACTACTTCGCCTTGCTTCGTTCTAATGGCCTGTATGTGTTTTGATGTCGATTGTTCCTT
This sequence comes from Gekko japonicus, assembly GCF_001447785.1. Taxonomy (NCBI): domain Eukaryota; kingdom Metazoa; phylum Chordata; class Lepidosauria; order Squamata; family Gekkonidae; genus Gekko; species Gekko japonicus. Next base: position 1,438,354 of record NW_015159716.1, read on the forward strand.
TACTTTATGTGCTAAGAGTTTGAGTGTGCGTGGGGATTTAATCCAATATTTTTGTTTTGTGTAGAGTAATTGTTTTTTGATTTTCGTTGTCTCTAACAAGGCAAGATTTCTGCGTTCAGCCTGAAGTAGTTTCAACGTCTGTATTGACCCTGTCTGTTTGTGCTTTTTGTCTAAAGTTCTGATATTGTTCAGTGTTATTGTTTCTAATTTTTGTCTTTGTTTTTTTAGGTGCGTGGATTTTGAGATGATGGAGCCACGGAGAACTGGTTTTAGAGCATCCAAAACCATAGTTGGGGAGATATCCTGTCCTGAGTTATCTACAAAATAATTTTTAATGTCCTGTTCTATCTGCTCTTTTAACATTGGATCGTTCAATAAAGAGACATTTAGATTCCATTGTCTATGTGTTTTATTCTCTTCAAAACATCTCAGAGTGCATTCTAGCCAGTCGTGATCTGACCATCTGAACGGTTCAATTTCAGAATTGTATGCTTGCGTCACTAATGATTGGGATGGTAGAATTAAATCTATTCTCATGTGGATATTATGCCTGGCTGAAAAATATGTAAAATCCTTTTCTCCGGGATGTAAAAGGCGCCAAATGTCGGTAAGGCCATAGTCTTTCGAAATGGATTCTAGTTGTGTGAATCTTGATTTGGAGCGGGAGAGAGATGGAGAGTGGTAGGATCTGTCCAAAATGTTATCTGCGATGTAGTTAAAATCCCCCTCTAATATAATGTCCCCCTCTGCAAATTCTTTTAATTTGTCTAGGGCAGCTCTGATGAAGTTCAGTTGTCCTTCGTTCGGAACATATATGGTGGCTATTGTCATTTTTCTGTTTTCCAACATTCCCTTTATAAAGAGGAATCTACCAGATGGGTCTATGATTGTCTTCTCAAGTTGGAAGCGGATAGTATTTGTCAAAAGAATTGCCACACCTCTAGAGTTTGAACTACCTGGTGCTAGAAATTGAGCTTGGAATTTCTGGGATTTAAAGATCAATGTTTCTTCTTTCTTGACATGAGTCTCTTGCAGTAGGACAATATCGGGTCTTATTTTTGTTATACTGGAGAGGACTCTCTGTCTTTTTAGGGGGTGGTTCAAGCCTCTAACGTTGGAGGACATAATTTTTAAGTTTGGAGCCATGTCTGGCATTCAGTGCAAAGTGGTAGCCTTACCTTAAAGAAGGTATGTATTTTGGATCTTGAGGTTCTAGGGAGTTTCACAGTTCAGATGGGCACACTTCTTAATTTATCTGTAGATCAGCTTCAGGGTTTTCCTGTGCAAGGTCAAAATATGATGAGGCCTATGTAGAATTAAATGAGGAAAATTAATTATAGAGATCACACCTTGATTTATAAGACAGGTAATTAATATGAATTTTCTTAAAGATTGTTAGTTATAAAGCTCCTAGTCTCTTTAGTTCTTGTATCACTTTAGGATAGTTAAGCGCTCCAATAAAATGTACGTATAATAAAGGTATGAACAAAATAGTCAAGTAAATATATATGAGTCAATGTAATACAGTTGATTTAACAATGAAATATTAGGAAGATGTTAATTTTTCACACAGAACTTGGTGGTAAAAGATTCTCTATCACTATATCTTTTCAATAAAATCTGACAACTAGTCTCACAAGAACAATTCATAAACCGTAACAGTGGAATTAATAGATTACAATAAATGTGAGTATTTTAAGTGCAATATATTTGGTGTAAAAAGTCAACAGCAATACTATTGCCAAACTCTGTGAAGTATTCTTCTATGAAAAGAAATGAAAAGGTGAAAGAAATCTTTAAAAATTCTAAAATAGTAGTTGCTCTCTGTTCCCTCACTCCTTAAAGAGTGAGAGGCTGGGGTGTACTCTTCCTCCTTAAGGTCCCCAGCACTTGTATCAGAGAGTTAATTCTCTTAGGCTTTAATACAACTAGGTCCCCCCTTCCCTCCCGCAACCCCCTTTTCTGTTTGAAAACAACAATTTACTAACAACCTTGAAAATTGATTTTATATTTAAATGAAGGCGATTAAATCCTAAAAGGTGAGGATGATTTTCCACACTAAAAGTACAAAAGATTCTTTGTCAATTTAACCCTCTTTAGTATGTTTACAAGGTTTATGAATGGCGTCCGAGGGTAAGCAGCAAATTTAGTCTTGTGCACATTTGAGAGAGTTCTCCATAGAGACCTCACCTCATATATCATGAAATTAGATTCTCATTTGCCCCCCTCCTCTGTGTAAAAAACATCTCCAATGCACCTTACAAATAACAAATAAAGACAGGGTTAGCTAAAGCGTGACTTATCCGGTTAAAAGCATCCAGTTTAATCCGAGTCAGGCGGCGGCGGCAGCAGTGTAGCTGAATGGGGATGTTTAGCTGTTTGTCTAGAGAAGTCCATAGGTGCCTCTACATTCAATGTGTTCAAGACCTTCATTCCTTCATCTTTATCAGTGATCTTATATTGTTTGCCTCGGATCGAAAATTGCAGGGTAAGTGGATTTATCCATGTGTACTTGATATCTGTCTCCTGTAGAGCGCTGGTCACTGGCTTCAACTCTCTTCTTTTTTGCATCGCCTCGCGTGGAAGATCAGGAAAAACTTCGATTTTCTGTCCTAAGTAAGATAGATGACCGTTTCTTTTCGCGTGGGTTAAAATCTTCTTTCTGAATCTGTTGTCATTGAAAGTGATCATGATGTCTCATGCTGGTCGAGTTTTTAATAGAGAGGTGGGACCCAATCTGTATGCTTTCGTTATTAGAGAGGAGAGATCTTCTTCAATTCCAATTGTTTGTGTGAGCCATGTGGAGATATGGAATGCAAGGTCCCCGTGCTTCTCTACATCTTCGCCCAGGCCTCTAAGTTTCAAATTATTCTGTCTCATTGATGAATCAAGCCTTAGAGTGCGTTCAGCAAGTAAATCTTCAGTTTGTTGAATTTGTTTGATATCCGCTTGGTTGGTAATGCTATTTTGCAAAGCACCTTCAGCCGCGCATTGAGTCTCCTTTAAATTCTTTTCTGTGCTTTCCAATCTGTCGTAAAGAGGCTTAAACATCGAGGCAATGTGGTCTGTGAAGGTTTTTTCTATTTTGATTAATGCCACGTTCAAGTCGGCCAACGTGACTGGAATCAGTGAGTCATTGACTGGGTTGTCAGTCACCATTTTGTCTGAGCGATGTGATCATGGGCCCGAAAATTGAATTGGAGATTGCGGTTCCAAATCAACTGCGAGTTTCTTTAATTTTTCGGATTCTGATGAGCATTAATTCGGGTGTTCACCTCCATAAAAATATAGCTGTTTACAGTTGTTTTAGTCGTTATGGGGATTGATGGAAGGCAGGGTTTGCAGGGGAAGATAAACTAGGCAGCCATCTTCTTCTTTCCCGCCACCCCTGTAGCACCTATTTCAATGTCCTCCTTTCCTGTTGTTGTTTTGGTGGGTCTTGAATAGTTTATTCTGAAATCTCCATTTGCATCTTTTCCAATTCTTCTTTAGATCTTTTAAGGAATTCTCTTACATTTTGTACAGACTTTAATCTGAATCTCTGCTGTTTAAAAGTGAGAAACAAACCTTCCATTTCTCCCACCAAAATGGGATCTTTCTCCGTTTCAGTCTCTCAGTTAAAAATACATTTTTTAAAAATCTTTCATAGAATTCTAATAGGGATTTGTTTCAAAACAATTATATCTGTGTTATCTATTTTCAATCTTGTTTTAAAATACTGTTGCAAAACTTTATCTCTTATCTTCTTCCTTACGAAGTGTACCAGAGTATCCCTTGGGACATTTCTTGTTCTGGCAAATCTAGAATTTATTTTGTAAACCTTATCAGTTTCAAACTCCATATCTTCCTCTTCCCAATCCAGGAAATTTGCCAAGACTCTAATAATCCTTTCTCTAATATCTTCATCAGAAATCTCTGGAACAAGAAAGGATTTAGAGAAAATAAAATCAACACCATGGTGACAGCTGCAACTGAAACAGCATTATTTTATTATGTACAATCAATTGCCAGTGAGAAACTCTGCTGAGCAAGAAGCCCAGAACTGATTTCCCTCTGTTTCACTGGAGTAGAAAGTGCTTCAGAAGAGCTGGAGAGGCCCCACCTTTGGGTGGGCCAATTCTTCACCTTTGGGTCTAATGGTGATATAGTATCTCAGTGATATAGTATCTGCTTAAGGGCATGCAAAAGGATCCAGGTTCAACTCCCGGCCTGTCCAGCTAAAAAAGGATCAGGTGATGGGCAATGTGTAAGACCTCTGCCTGAAAGCCTGGAGAGCTGCTGCCAATCTGAGTAGACAACACTAACCCTGATGGCCTGACGGTCTGATCTAGTATAAGGCAGCTTCATGTGTTAATGTGTCTGCAGGGAGCAACCACATGGCCCTAGCTACCTCCATCGTTGAAGGATGCCTGGCTTGGAACCACCCAGCGCTGTGAGATTAGCCCCAGCAGCCCTTTTGCTGTGGTTACTGTTAGCTAACCTCAACATTCCAGAAGGATCTATTTAAACAGGTTGTGGATCCCTGTGAAAGGTCATAGCAATGCTCCCAACCAGAAAATTCTCCTATCTGCCAGCAGCTGGAGAGAAAATAAAACAGCACAAGAACCTGCCTGAGACTGTCTGCCTCGGACTACTGATCTGTCTAGTTCGGGTTGCCAGTTCTGGGTTAGGAAATATCTGGAATTTTGGGAGTAGAGCCTGGGAAAGGCAGGATTTGGGGAAGGGAAGGGACTTCAAGGGGATATAATGCCATGGAGTCCACCTTCCAAAGCAGTAATTTTTTCCAGAGGAACTGACTGCTGTCGCCTGAAGATGTTGTAATCTCAAGAGATCTCCAGCCACCACCTTGAGGTTGGCAACCCTGTGTCTAGTTGAGAATTGCCTTCTGGCAGTCTAAAAGAGCAAGAGTCCAGTAGCACTTTAAAGACTAACAAAATCTGTGGCAGGGTAGGAGCTTTTGTGACTCATTGCTCACTTCTTCAAATACAGTTAGAATGTCAGTCTATCTGCCCTATAAATTGGAAACAGGAATGATTTCAGATGCAGAATGACATTAGCAGGCAAATGACAATAGCAAGTGAATAACAACAGCAAGTGAATGACAATAGCAGGTATGATTGGATTAAGTGTGATATGCAGGGGGTAAGGTGTGGAGAAATCAACATTGGTAATTAGACAGGAAACCTAAATCTTGATTAAATCCAGATTAAGTCTCTCTCTCTCTGATTGCTGAATTGCAACAGATAATGAAACTCAAGACAATGCATCCAACCTGGATTTAAGACCTAGGTTTCCGGTCTCATTACCAATGCTGATTTCTCCACACCTACTATCCCTCTAGGAGCTGCGGTGGCTCAAGTGGTTAAGACGCTGAACTGCAGGCTGTGGAAGGTCGGTAGTTCAGCAGTTTGAGACCCGAGTGTGCCGCATGACGGAGTGAGCTCCCGTCTCTAGTTCCAGCTCCTGCCAACCTAGCAGTTCGAAAGCAAGAAATTGCAAGTAGATAAATAGGTACCACTTCAGTGGGAAGGTAACAGCGTTCCGTGCACCTTGGTGTTTAGTCATGCTGGCCACATGACCACGGAAATGTCTTCGGCTTTGAAACGGAGATGAGCACTGCAGCCCTAGAGTTGGATTCCACTGGCTTTCGAGCAAGGGAACCTTTACCTTTACCTTACTACTCCTCTGCATATCTCACCTTATCCAGTCAGGCCTGTCATTGTCATTCACCTGCTATCCCAATTTGCCTGCTATTGTCATTCAGCATCTGAAAACACTCTACTCTTCAAGGCAGAAGGACAGATGGACTCACATTCTAGTTGTATCTCACAAAAGCTCCTACCCTGCCACAAATTTTGTTAGTCTTACTGGACTCTTTCTGTTTTGCCAGGGCTATTTTTTGGCAGGAACAGGAGTTTTGGCTGGCTTCTAAGTTGGCCACACCCAGCAGGAACTCATTAGCATAATAGGTCACACCCAACAGCAGAAACTCATTCGGATTGGCTACAATTAGGGGTGTGTGGCCTAACATGCAAAGGAGTTCCTGCTCCAAAAAAAGCCCTGGGTTTTATCAACAAACAAGGTAGAGAATAAGATGCAAAAGGTGGGTGTGGCTGGATGACCACACTTCTGGTAACATGGGGGTGTGGCCTAGTATGCGAATGAGCTGTGCTGTCAGGGGTGTGGCCTAATATGCTAATTAGTTCCTGCTGGGCTTTTTCTACAAAAAAAACCCTGCTGTTTTCTACTGGTACAGACAAACACCGCTACCAATCTTGTTCTGGCAGTATGATTTTCAAGTAGGGTGTGGGCATTCTGGCCTCAACAGATGCCCCAAGGTACCAAGATGCAACCTGACAGGCGCTCCTACAGGTTCCTTTCATCTATTCAAATCTGGCTGGCATCCTATGCAGGAGGCAAAGGAGAGGCCCGCAGATCAGAACGCCCTTCTCTTCCTCCCGCTTTTTCACATGCCGTCTCCCTAACAATTTTGGAGAACTCAAAAGCTTGCGCACAATTTTCTGCTATTTTAGTTGGCCTCGACGAAAAGTCTGAACAAATGGCTTTTTATTTTGCTTCTGGCTACTCGCACTCGAAAGCACGCAAGAATCCTTTTTTAAAAACTGCAACAACCCGCAACAAATCATTGGAAAGGGAATATGTTTCCGTGTTAGGTATCCCAGCTTTACTCTCCACGGCCGGCTTTCAAAGGGTTAAAGAAAGAGCTCAGCTGCTGCGAGCAGAGGCCCCTCAATCTCGCGCGGAAAGGCGAGGAGGAAGTGGCCGCCTCTCTCCCTCTCTGGTGAGGAACATCCTGGACCGGAGTCAGGCGACGTCCTGCGCCACACTTAATTTGCCGATGGAGCCGACGCGGCGAGGCTGCTGCGCGCTGGACTCTTTCTAAGCCGGACCCAAGTGGGAACGGAGCCCTGCGGGGAAGCAGTGGCAAAGGGGGCCTTCAGCCGAACTTCTGGAGGATCCGTGGTTGAAGGGACGCCTCCAATCCTAAGTGAGGCTCTGCAGTTCAAAGCACCGGGCGGCGGAGGTCTTGTGGTAAGATAACTGGGAAGACGGAGATATGTTTTCATAGAGCACGTGGCGTGCCTCCCTAGCCAGCGGGGAGGTGGCGAGTCATTCAAGGCAGACTTGACTCGCGAGTAAGCGGGAGTCTTGTGGCACGTCAAAGACGTCACGCAATTTTATTCCAGCATTTGTGGACCACGCTGAAGATCTCGAATATGTGAAAAGGCGGGCTGTAGCCCATGAAAGCTTACGCCGAATAAATTTTTTTTGTTTGACTTGGAAGTGCTACAAAACTCCCACTTGTTTTGATTAATGTGTGTGTGTGTTTTAAATAACTGAGATGCTTATGGCATCGTAATTAATGAATGTAGAGCGGAAGTTTTTGTGACTCAGTCTGGGGCTGCTTTTCCTCACATGCGCTTGTGCCATGAAACGTTTGTTGGCCCCCTGGGTGCCACAAAACTCTCGATTGAGGCTAGCCTTTGGCTTATGCGTTTGTGTGCTACTAACAGCTGGACTAGACTACCAAAAACCAACCCCCCCAAAAAACAGCTGGGGAAGAAAATGTTTAGGAGCCCATTATGTAATGCTGACAATTTCATTATTAAGTGCTGTCAAGGCACAGCTGACTCTTGGCCACTCTCACGGATTTTCAAGGGGGTTTCAACAAGAGATGTCCCTTGCCTGCCTCTGCATAGCAGCCCAAGGCTTTCTCGAGCTCTAAGAAGTTTGGTCTAATCTGGACTATGAGTATCAGGATGAGGGGGAGGGTTGCCTTGCAAGATGCTCTCATTTGCCTGACCCTCTGTTCACCCCCCAATATTCTACATAAATGTGTAGTCTAAACCAGTCTGGAACCTGATGCAGGTTCTTCTGTCTCCTTTTTTTTGAGAATAGCCCCCTATATTCACAACCTCAGTTCCTTCTTTCCAGTTTTTCCAGCTATAAAAGGGCACCCCTAATGTGCAGGCCTTTGTACTGCTGGCATCAAGCCATTCCTCGGTGATAGACCACATTTTTTGCATGCCAACAGTACCAGGAGCAATCCCTGGAATTTCCCGTTCTTTTAGAGCAGGGCTGGGAGAAGAATGCTGCCTGAAACTTTGGAGAGTTGTTTCCAAAACAGACAGTACTGGGCTAGATGGGCTATTGTTTCCCCCCCTCAAAATAAGGCTTTTTCATATGCACCATCTTGCTAACATTGATAATCTTGTGAGTGAGTAGGACAGGGCATCCAGTGATCTGCCACCAATTGTTCTTGTTAAGGAACACTTCTGGCTTTTCTTGCTCATTCAGCATGTATGATGCCTAATACCGCGGTGATGGAAAGTGCCGTCAAGTCACAACTGACTTATGAAAAATAGTAAAAAGGCCAGTAGCACCTTTAAAACTAACAAACTTTATTGTAGCATACGGTTTTCAAGGCAAGAAGAATAAGAGATTGGATTTATACCCCGCCCTTCACTACCCAAAGGTGTCTCAGAGCGACTTACAAACTCCTTTCTCTTCCCCTCCCCTCCCCACAACAGACACCCTGTGAGCAGTGTTCCCTCTAAGTTGAGTGTGAGCTAGCTCAGTTTTTTAGCCTCCAGCTCACATATTTTTATCTTAGCTCAGGAAGGACGGCTCCAGACCAAACTAATTTATGCAGTAGAAGAAGAAGAAGAGATTGGATTTATACCCTGCCCTTCACTTGGAGTCTCAGAGCGGCTTACAAACTCCTTTCCCTTCCTCTCCCCACAACAGACACCCTGTGAGGTGGGTGGGGCTGAGAGAACTCTGACACAAACTGCTCTTTTTTCAAGGACAGCTGTGCCAGAGCTTGTGACTGACCCAAGGTCACATCAGCAGGTGCAAGTGGAGGAGTGGGGAATCAAACCCAGTTCTCCCAGATTAGAGTCTGCACACTTAACCACTACACCAAACTGGCTCTCAGACAAATCGCTTGCTCACAACTTTAACGCCAGATGCTCACAGAGTAGGATTTTTGCTCACAAGACTCCACAGCTTAGAGGGAACATTGTCTGTGAGGTAGGTGGGGCTGAGAGAGCTCTGACAGAAACTGCTCTTTTCCAAGAACAGCTCTTATCAGAGCTACAGCTTGCCCAAGATCATCCAGCCAGGTGCAAGTGGAGGAGTTGGGAATCAAACCCGGTTCTCCCAGATTAGAGTCCGCACAGTTAACCACTACACCAAACTGGCGTTCAGAGGTGGTTTGTGGTTTGCCATTGCCTGCCTGTGTGTCACGGCCCTGGTATTCCTTGGAGGTCTCCCATCCAAATACTAACCAGGGTGAACCCTGCTTAGCTTCCAAGATCTGATGAAATTGGGCTTTCAAGTTATTTGCAAAGGTTCCAGTCTCCATGTAGACAATGATGGACTGGCAGAGTCAGTGCAGGTGATGCCATCTGAAACAGCCACAGTAGCACAGAAAGTCACACTGCTTGGAGTCACTTTTTGTGGTACATTTTCTACCTTGTCTGGCTTTGTGCTGCAGTGTTAAACCAGCCACGATAGAAGCTGCCATCTGGAGGAATGTTCTTTCTACTTATTATTTGGTTGCCAAAGCTATGGTTGCAGAACAAGCAAAACCAGAAGAGGATTGGACTCAGTGACAGCACATCTACTTGGAGAGCAGAACATCCCAGGTTCAATCCCAGATGGACCTCTGTCTGAGACCTTGGAGAACCTGCTGCCAGTCAGAGTAGACAATACTGGCCTTGATAAACCAATGGCTTTTACTCTGTATAAGGCAGCTTCATGTGTTCTCCAAAAAAGTGTAAATAATATTTTTTTTAATTAAAATTTTTTATTTGTACTCAGAGACAAATTGCTAACCAGTTTTATTATTCTTTCTCGTGGGAATTTTTGAGATGAAACACACATAGCTATTTCTTTAGACGAAGAAGAAGAGATTGGATTTATACCCCACCCTTCACTTCCCGAGTCTCAGAGCGGCTTACAATCCCTTTTCCTTCCCCTGTGAGGTAGGTGGGGCTGAAAGAGCTCTGAGAGGACTGCCCTTGAGAGAACAGCTCTAAAAGAACTTGTGACTGACCCAAGGTCACGCCAGCAGCTGCATGTGGAGGAGTGGGGAATTAAACCTGATTCTCCCAGATTAGAGTTCGCGCTCCTAACCACTTCACCAAACTGGCTTTACAATGAGGCTGTGAATACTCTCTGGTAGACGGAAAGAGGGACAAACAGCGGCTAGCCGTAGGAAAGCTGCTCTCTTTCAGTCTCAGCTTGCTGATCTCTAATATGGGAATAACAAAGTTGCCCAGCCTGGCAAGGTCGTTGTAAGAATGAATGAGAAAATGTGTGTGAGGCACATTGAGCATTCAGGAAAATGGGCTACGTAAATGCGATGCAGTTTCAGCAGGATAGCCCTGTTTGTCTGCGGCAGAAGAGCTAGATTTGAGTCCAGGAGCATCTTAGAGACCAACAAGATTTCCGGGGTTCAAGCTTTCGAGAGTCAAGACTCCCTTCGTCTGATACTGACAAAGCTTTAACTCTCAAAAGCTTATATCCTCAAAGTCTTGTTCATGTCTAAAATGCTATATAAAATGCTATATATTTCCTTTCCTCCTCAGTGTCTAAAACAGTCTCAGTTGGGATTCTGTCTTTTCTTTTCAGCCAGGGAACAGACAATGGAGGAGTTTCCTCAGGAGCAAAGTCCTGAGCAGGTGGAACGGCACAGAGCAAGTGTGGCAATACCCCAAAGGAATAGTTCCCAGGGTTCACTGAAAGACAAAGCTTCGGAACATCAGCAAGAGTCAAACACATTAAAGGATAAACACTTGGTGTCCAGAAAACAGATGTCTACTCCTTCTGAAGGAGGCTCTGAATTAACCAAATGCCCCATTCGGCGAAGAAAATGTATGTCCAATAAACAGCATCCATGTCCTGAGTGTGGGAAAATCTTCAACCGGACTTCATCCCTCAATGCCCATCGTAGAGTCCACACAGGCGAGAAGCCCTATAAGTGTGCCGAGTGTGGGAAGAGCTTCAGTAAGAGTTCACACCTCATTGCTCATCAGAGAATCCACACAGGTGAAAGACCCTACACTTGTGTGACTTGCGGGAAAAGCTTCAATCATTCCTCACATCTTATCATCCACCAGCGAACTCACACAGGGGAGAAACTCTATAAATGTCTGGAGTGTGGGAAAAACTTTCGGTACAGCTCTGATCTCATCAGGCACCAGATTGAGCACGAGGGAGAAAAACCCTACAAATGCCCTGACTGTGGGAAATGCTTCAATCGGAGTTCAAACCTCCTTATACATCAGAGAATCCACACAGGAGAGAGACCCTACAAGTGTCTTGAGTGTGGGAGAAGCTTCAGCTACAGCTCAGTCCTGATTAGGCATCAAAGAGTACACACAACTGAGAAGCCTTATAAATGCCCAGAGTGTGGGGAAGGTTTCCATGTGAATGCCAGCCTCATGACACATCACAGAATTCACACAGGAGAGAAACACTATTCATGCCCAGAGTGTGGGAAAAGTTTCAGATGGATCTCACACCTTGCTAGGCATCGGAAGATTCACACAGTGGAGAAACCTACATAAAAGCTGCAAATATTACAAAAACTGTTGAACACATGAAGCTGCCTGGTCCTGGTCCGTAAAGGCCAGTATTGTCTACTCAGACTGGCAGTGGCTCTCCAGGATCTCAGGCAGAGGTCTTTCGCATCACCTATGACTTGATCTTTTTAAGGGTGGGTGCCAAGGATTGAGCCCGAGACCTTCTGCATGCACAGCAGGTACTCTACCACTGAGCCATGCCCCTAATTTTGTGTGTATATTCAGAGGTTATGCTCAAATATACTAGTTCATATATTTGTATTTCTCCATTTCCCATTTTTTAAAAATTGTGTCTGTTTTTAAAATTGTAAACCATTTTGGGCAAGGACCTATTCATTTTATTTTTTGTAAAACAAAATATTTTAGGCACTGAACCAATAATAAAACAATTACATTCAGCAGCTGGCTTCTGATTGTTTAACAAGTGTGTGTTTTAATGTTTTCTGTGTTGTATTTGGTACCTGCTTGAACCTAAGATACAGGCTGTGATATAAATGTTCACATCTCTGTCCTGGTCTGTAAAGACATCTCCATGTCTCATTATAATGAATCTTAAATATAGCTACACCCTTCTAAGTCCATGGAAGTCAATGGGTTTAGAAGGGTCTAATTATGCTTAGGATTCCATTGCCAGTACAGTCATCAAGTGCCTTCTGCTTTATTAAGGGATGAAGGAGTTAGCTGCAGATCCCAAATTCTCTTAGACACATCCTTTTAAAAGTCCTGTTTCTAAGTCATTCTCGTTCACCTATGTAAACATATGAAGCTGTTCAGCAGCGAGACAGGCCACAGGGGCCTCTAGCTCAGCATTTACTCTGCCTGAGAGTGACTCTATATGGCTTACATAAATAAACGCTGTCAAGCTGCAATTGATTCTTGGTGACCCCAGCGGCTTTTAAGGCAGGTGTGAAGCAGAGGTGGTTTGCCATTGCCTTCCTTGGTAGAGCCTTCATTGGTGGTCTCCCATCCAACCATGGGTTCTACTTAGTTTCCAAGATCTAATGAGACTGGGCTATATCATACCATTCCACATCCCCCTATACCGCTTAGAAAAAGAGTTTTTCAAATGATTCACCCCAGAGATTGAACTTGCACTCTGAGGAAGGGGCCCTTCCACTTTACATTGTCTTCTGCTCTGCAGCTTCTTCATCAGATCCTAATTATCTGGTCCACACTATTAACACTAACACTATCACATTTTTAATGCTGCCATTATTTTCTCTTCCTGATTTTATCCTTGCAACCAGTCTGTGAGGTAGGCTATTTATTTACATAGGTATTTTATACTCCACTTTTCTCCCCACTGGGGACCCAAAGCAGCTGATAATATCATTTCCCCTCCCTCATTTTATTCTCACAGCAACAACCTACTTGTTAGGCTGAGAAGGTGATTGGCCCAAGATCACCCAGTAAGCTCTCATGCCATCGTAGAGGATTTGAACCTGGGTCTCCTAGCTCCTAGACTGACAGTAACCCCTGTATCATACTTGTAGCTTAGACTGAGAGAGAGAGGGAGGGAGAGACTAGCCCAAGGCCACTCAGCAGGTTTCATGGCAAGGTGAAGTTTTGAACCAAGGTCTCCAGAGCCTAGCTGAATACCAACTACTATACCCCACTGGGGCTTAGTCATTTTTGTTGCTTTGTATGTGGCCTAATTCAGCATGAAGGAATTTGTCACATACCCTTGATTCTGTATTGGAGATGGATTCCACTGAAGAATCATATTTACATATTATTAATTTTACAATATGTTTATATCCCACCTTTCTGCCCTCACAAGGGCCACCAAGGCGGCTAACAAATTAAAACATACATAGTGAAAATTACATTTTAAAATCAACCAAACAACAGCAACACAGCACTAAAAGATTTAAAACCAGTGCTTAAAAAATTACAGATAAAAACAACAAAACATTGGGCAGGAAGGAGGGTTCAGTGAGGGAACACCAAAGAAAACGAACAAGGCGACAGAAGGGGAGAGACTGCCAGAGTTTTGGTGCCAAGACTGAGAAAGCCTTCTCCTCGGCTGCCCACCTCATCTAGGGTGGCCAGCTCTGGGTTGGCAAAGACATGGAGGTTTTGTGGGTGTAGGGCAGGGTTTGAGGAAGGGAGGGATCTCAGCAGGGCATAATGTCATAGAGTCCACCCTCCAAAGCAGCCTTTTTCTCCAGGGAAACTGATCTTGGTTGTCTGGAGATCAGCTGTAGTAGCAGATCTCCAGGTGCCACCTGGAGGTTGGCAATCCTAACTTAATCTCAAAAGGTAGGACAACTGAAGCAGGCTTCAAAGAGAACTCACAGGGTTGCCACCCTCCAGGTGGCACCTGGAGACCTCTCACTGTTACCATTGATCTTCAGAGACCAAGATCAGTGCCCCCTGGAGAAACTGGCTGCTTTGGAGGGTGGCACTGTACCCCGCTGAGGAGGACCCTCCCCTCCCCAATCCCTCCCCTCCCCAATCCTTGCCTTCCTCAGGCTCCACCTTCCAAATCTGCAGTAACTTCCCAACCTGGAGTTGGCAAACTTAGGCCTCTGCACCGCAAAAACACTTTAAAAGGACAGGCGAGGCGAGAGAGCTGGCAAGCAACCCTTTTAATGGCTCTCCCTCCCATTTTAGCTCCAGTTTAACCGGGATGCGTTCCTGTTCGGACGAGGTTGTCCTCGAGCCGTGCCGGTAGGGGGCTCTGCTCGCTGCTTGCGGAGAAAGCGTTGCTCTTGCTCGCTTTGGTGACGAGAGCCCAGAAGGACGAACTTCCTGCAGTAATGCGGTCTGCCGCCATCGTCAGTGCCGCTGTTCGTAGTTCCATCAGCGGAGGTCTGTGGGCGGAGAGACCTGGAGGTCAGCTGTCCTGAGAGCCCGACCGGAGGGAAGACTACTCAGACCGTAAAGGAGACTCTGCCGCCCAATGAGTAGGAGCCTGTCCCGGATTTGCGGGGAGAAAGCAGGAAAGACCGTTCTTGCAGCCGTACTACATATATTTGAAGGCGGGGGGCTGCCCTCGAATGGATTGCGCATTTGGCCGGGTTACTATTGCCTGGGTTGGGCTGTGCCGGTGTGGAAAACCTGCACTCTGTTACAGTTAATATATATCTCTAGTATGTAGCACGATCAAAATGAACTTGCGTTTCAGCTCCTGCCGCACCGGGGATCTTGTGGAATGTTCATTCTTTCCACCCAGACAGTGATAAAACTTTGGTCAGGTTTGGATGGCTTACCTTGGTATGATTTCTTAAGGTCCCCATCAGTTAGGAAGCAAGCCTGGAGAAGGGAAGATTGAGAAGTGATATGATAGCCATCTTCAAGCGCTTGAAGGGCTGTCATATGAGGATGGAGTGGTGTTATTTTCTGTTGCCCCAGAAGGTCAGACCAGAACCAATGGGTTGAAATTAAATCAA
The DNA here is from genome assembly GCF_001447785.1 of Gekko japonicus. Classification (NCBI taxonomy): domain Eukaryota; kingdom Metazoa; phylum Chordata; class Lepidosauria; order Squamata; family Gekkonidae; genus Gekko; species Gekko japonicus. The sequence goes on from NW_015159716.1 coordinate 1,453,361, forward strand.
AAGAGCTTGCAGCTAAAAATTAAGATGGGTAGCCCTGGTCTGTAGCAGCAGCAGCAGCAGCAGAAGAAGAAGAAAAGAGCAAAAGTCCAGTAGCGCCTTAAACACTAAACTTATTGGTTTTAGGGTAAGAGCTTTCATGAATCGCTGCTCACTACTTCAGATATCTGAAGAAGTGAGCAGTGACTCAGGAAAGCTCATATCCTGCCACAAATTTTGTTAATCTTTAAGGCGCTACTGGACTCTTACTCTTCTACAGCTAAATATTTAGAAGAACTTCCTGATGATTCCCCAGTGGAACAGGCTTCCTCAGGAGGGGGTGAGCCAGTTTGGTGTAGTGGTTAAGTGTGCGGACTCTAATCTGGGGGAACCGGGTTTGATTCCCCACTCCTCCACTTGCCCCTGCTGATGTGACTTTGGGTCAGTCACAAGCTCTGGCACAGCTGTCCTTGACAAAGAGCAGTTTGTGTCAGAGTTCTCTCAGCCCCACCCACCTCACAGGGTGTCTGTTGTGGGGAGGGGAAGGGAAAGGAGTTTGTAAGCCGCTCTGAGACTCCAAGTGAAGGGCGGGGTATAAATCCCATCTCTTCTTCTCTTCTTCTTCTTCTTATCAGGGGGTGTGGCATATGCTAATGAGTTATGCTAATGAGTCCCCCTAGCTCTTTTTCTACGAAACGACCCCTGATCTTAGCAAATGCTGTCCAAATACATTTGAACAACTCCAAGACTCAATCCAGACATTGTAAACCAGAGTTTGTTTGTGGCAGAGTAAGAAGCCTGGTTAATTGCTGGCCCTGCCTATGCCCTCATTCTCTCCTTTGCACAGGACCAGCGTTTGACTAATTCTGCATTTGGTCAGTTGCAAAGTCCTGATGTGCGTGCCTTAACAAATCAGTGCTAGTTTCCCTCCCCTCTAACTGAGAGTGTGTAGAGCCAGCATGAGAACCAATGCGGTATGATTAGGGAGACCTGAGTTCAAATTCCTACCCATGCTCCCCAAAGGGCTTGTGGTGGTGCTATGCCCTGCTGGTTGAGTTTATAGCAGCAGACAGAGAGGTGCAGGAAGTTATAGTAAATCTGTTGCTTCCTTTTCTGTGCCAAGCCCTTTAAAGGTAGAAAACGGAATCAGTCCATTATTATTTTTCTCTGACTCCTCCCAGGATTGGCCTAGTCCAAGGAATACCTAGCCCCAATGGAAAGTGACGGCAAGGGGGCCTTGAACCCGGACATCCAGATTTCTAAAGCCCAAGACAACTCATGCCTAGAACATTCATGTAAGGAAATCCTCAAGCTTGTTTCCATCTGCTGCTTGCTGGGCTAACCACAGAGGGCAAGTTGCCTCCTGCTGTGAGGAAAGTGCTGCTCATTTCCCCCCTCTGCTTTAGCAGTAAATAAAGCCTATCAGCTAGAAGAGGCTGAATGTTTATGCCTGTTACTGCCCATCTTTTTTTTTTGTACTGTGTGGTGTAGAGGCCAGAATGTTGGACTAGGAAATGGGAGGCTCAGATTTCTGCAACTGCCAGGAGGACTCACGGAGTGAACTTGGGGCCAGTCACAGACTCTGAGCCTGACCTGAGAGTGCAATTCTGCAGGCCCTGCAAAACTGAGTTGTTCCGCCAGGCCTATGGTTGAGGGCATACAGGGGTCTCAATCAGAAAGACCTAACGGATGGCCTCCCTCTTCCCCCCCTCCCTTGTCTCCCCCCCCATTCCCCTTCTCCAGTGGCAGAATTCCCCCTTCGTATTGGGTTTATGTCATATTGATTCTGTATAACTGATTATATTGTATTTGTATGGATTTTGATGGATTTTATTGATGACTGAATTATTCGACATTTGGAAATTTTAATTGTATATTTATAAACTGATGTTACCCGCTTTGAGTCAGTCTTCAGGAGAGCGGGCTATAAATTAATTAAATAAATATTAATAGTAATAAATAACAAGGCAGTTATGAGGATAAAGTAGGGACGGGAGAAACACATATGCCACTCTGTGTTCTTTGGAAGAAAGGTGGGGTTTCAAAAAATTCCTTTATGTATCAGCTTTCTGCCTAATAGGGACTCAAAGCAGCTTCTATCAGTTTTCTCTCCTCCATTTTATCCGCACAACAACCTTGTGAGGTAGGTTATGCTGAGAGTGTGTGACTGGCCCAAGGTCACCCACCCTTCCTTGGCAGAGTGTGGATTCCAGCCTGGGTCTCTCGGATAGTCTAATCCTCTGGCCATTACACCCCAGAACACCATATAAATGTAGCATCTATGTTGATTCACAGACAGGGCTGCAAAAAGACTGGATTCTGCCAAGAAGGCGCTGCCACCTATATACTGAAGCAGACCATTTCTCCACCTAGCCCAGTGCTATAAACATATGAATCTGCCTATACTGAACCAGACCATGAATCCATGTAGCTTGAGCTATGGGCCAGCAGTTAACTGTGTTTCATGTCAACTGCATTTCTTTTCTTTTTTTTAATTAAACATTTTATATATATTATAAACCAACAAATTTACAAACATTCACCGAACAATAAATCAAATTATATAAAATAAACCAACTAACAGAATAGTAATCCAAAGCTTAAAAGCAACACAGTAATCAAGAATGAAATCTATAGAAAAGAAGCAATACCACAATCAAAATATTATAGTAAAGGTTTTAAATTTGAAATGTCAACTGCATTGCGAATCTCAGAAAGCTCCATCATGGTCCCCTGAATCAAATCTGCAAGGATTAGGACACGTGGTGGAGTGGTGAGAGTGCCCAGGGTAGGATCTGAGAGACTCAGGTTGAAATCCCCAGTCTGCCAGGGAAGGTTGCTGGATTACCTCGGGCTGGTCATAGTCAGCCTCAGGGGGTGGTTGTTTTGCAGATAAAATGAGAGAGGGGAGGTTGTAAGCCATTTTGGGTTTACCCTTGGGGAGAACAGCATGGTATAAACACCAAAAGAAATAAATGAAGGCTGGAGAAATCAGAGTTAATGGGATTTTGGGATGCAATATGTTTATATTTTTTTCACTTATTTTAAGATTTATACCCCACCTTTCTGCCCTCATCAGGGCCACCGAGGTGGCTGTATATGTTCCCATACATTAACCTAGCTGCAAGACACGCTTCGGTGACAATTCAGGATTTAGACTGCATACACTCACTCATGCTGCTTGTTAATTGTTCCCCCCCACACACACACACCTGATTTTCTGGATCTGTAGGGGCAGCCTGAGGAGGGGGAACTGAAAGACACAGAATGTTTCTGGTCCTTAGTTCTGTTTGTCTCAACAGGGGATGAGATGGCAACCGAGGAACAGATGCCTCTAAAAGGAGATCTGGAGCAAGTGGAAACAGATGCGTTGCTGGCAGGGAGATCTGCACAGAGAGTTTCTCTCCGTGGCAAACAGGAAAGAGACAGTGAGAGTAGGGATTTGTCAGAGAGGAAGGGAACAGCCGTCTCCACCAAAATACAAGGCAGTGGTGCTCACCGCAAAGAGAAGCGTTTCAGAAATCTGGACCAGCTTGTTATCCAGCAGCTGATCCACATTGGAGAAAGTGAGATTGCACGCAGGAAGCAGGAGGAGGGCTTCCATCAGGGCTCCGACCTCGTGAAACCTCAGATTGTCCATTTGGGAGAGAAACCTTACCTGTGTATTGTCTGTGAAAAAACCTTCCGCAACCATTCAGGCCTGATGGTGCACCAGAGGATCCATACAGGCGAGAAGCCCTACAAGTGCCCCGATTGTGAGAAGAGCTTCAACCAGCGGTCCCACCTGACCTCCCACTGGGGGACTCATACAGGAGAGAAGCCCTTTAAATGCTTCGACTGTGGGAAAAGCTTTAGCTATAACTCTGGGCTCATTATACACCAGCGAATCCACACAGGGGAGAAGCCCTACAACTGCTCCGACTGCGAGAAGAGCTTCAGTCAGAAGTCCCACCTGCTCTCGCATCAGCGGACCCACGTGGGAGAGAAATCCTTCAAATGCCCTGACTGTGGGAAAAGCTTCAGCTATAACTCGGGTCTCGTGATCCACCAGCGAATTCACACTGGGGAGAAGCCCTACATGTGCTCAGACTGTGGGAAGAGCTTCAATCAGAGGTCACACCTCATTTCACACCAAGGCATTCACACGGGACAGAAGCCCTACACATGTAAGGACTGCGGGAAGAGCTTTAGCTTCAACTCTGGGCTAGTTATACACCAGCGGCTTCACACTGGGGAGAAACCTTATAAGTGCCCCAACTGTGGGAAAAGTTTCAATCAGAAATCACACCTCATTTCACATCAGAGAGTCCATGCTGGAAAGAAGCCTTGACTTGGGAAGGAACTGATTCCTGTTTGGTGTAGTGGTTAAGTGCGCATACTCTAATCTGGGAGAACCAGGTTTGATTCCCCACTCCTCCACTTGTAAGTTTGATTCCCCACTCCTCTGCTTGTAGCTGCTGGATGACCTTGGGCAAGCCATAGTTCTGTCAGAGTGGTTCTCTCAAGGACAATTCTGGAAAGACCTCTCTCAGCCCCACCTACCTCACAGGGTGTCTGTTGTGGGGAGGGGAAATGAAAAGAGTTTGTAAGCCGCTCTGAGACTCTGAGTGAAGGGTGGGTTGTAAATCCAGTTTTTTCTCCCCCCCTCCCAAGGTGTAAAGCTGTTGCCCTTGAGCCAGTTAGCTTAGAGGGAACAGTACTTTGTCGGTGTTTCCAAACCAGTGGTGCCTCAGGGCAGTGGGCTTTGTATTAGGACTAAGGTTCGTACATTCTGAAGATTTCATGCCAAAAGGAGGGCAATGTGTGACAACATCCACCCCCCAAAGCATAGCTGGCTGACAATCCAAGGGAGAAGCAAGAATGGGAATTAAAAATGCACTGTTAAAGTACTTTAATATACATTTTCTGTTTTTTAACAGAAACGAACAACATAAAGCTAAAATATCTAATGATCAACAGCTTTGGAAATTCTAACATCTCCTGTTAAAGTATATTAATCTTTTAGGGTATAATTCTCAGTTGGTGCAAAATTTATTTAATTCAGGACTACAATTAGTTGGGTATCTTGTAAGTTATTAATGCATACCCATCTACGTTTAGTGTTTTTGTTTTAAGTTGTAGTCCTTTACAATGCATTTGGACACAACACACACACAAAGCTGCCTTACACAAGCAGACCATCAGTCCATCAAGGTCAGTGTTGTCTACTTGACTGGCAGCGGGTCCTCTAAGGTCTCAGGCAGAGGTCTTTCACATCACCAATCAACTGATCCTTTCAACTGGGAATGCTGAGAATTGACCCTGGGACCTTCTGCATGCCAAGGACATGGTCTACTACTGAGTCACAACCCCTCCCCAATATATATGTATATCAAAGCAGTATGTATATTAAAGTACTGTCATATTAAAGATAGATCCCCAGCAAATAGACATTAATCAGACTGGTTTCGTTAGTGGTTCAGTCAAGGGCCCTGATGATCTTGGTCGATCAATACAACAGAAAGTAACTTTTTTAATTTCACCCTTTTTGTACATTCAGCTTTGCCTTTGTGAGGTCATGTATTTATCGTACTAAATAGTACTAAATAGTTGTTTTTCTGTGCCTCTTGCAGGCTATAAGAGTTATACCTGCTTGCAGTGTTACTTGTTACAGGAATCCATATTCCCATATTTGCATTTTCATCTTTTTATTTTTCCCCTGGTGCAAAATGGGGTGGCCGCAACATCATGTGCCAGTTTGCATGGTCAAATGAACCACTTTGGATCCAGCAATACAAGCAGAGCTTTTGCATTACGTCTTATACGATCCCTTTCTGATTGGGACCTCTCATGTTAACTAGTGTCTTGCCTCTGACTCAAAGTCATTTTGTCATACAATGCATGTGTGAACCTGCCTGAAACTGGAAATTGTATATGACTGATAAAGCACACAGTTGCTTGTTGGATGTTAAGCCAGACAGGGCTACCAGAGTCTTCTCTGACTCTTCCTGGTGATGACCACTAAATGCGGAAGTGGTGTCCAAATAAACACATTCCATGGGTGGAAAGAAGCTGTGAAGTGGAGAAACGTTTTGGACTTGTGAGCATCTGCATGTCAGTTTAGGAGCCAGGTCTGTATAAGTATGGGAAGAAAATGGCAAAACAATTGGGTGACAGCATCGGTTTCTTTGGCCAAGCGCATGGCTAGAACAATTTAATCCATGATTATAACTAATGAAGGAAAGGATTTAGGCAAAGTCCTGTTTAGGCAGATTCATAAATTCACTTTAGGAGGACATCAAAATATACTGTCGTAGTGCTTGCCCTTAAGTCCTCAACTTTGGCAAAGTAATATTGATTTAAATATTAAAGGGCCTTGCATAATAAATTCAAAATAAATTATTTTTATTCCATCTCTTGTGCCTTGTGGGGTCTTGTTTTTGTGAAGTTTATTGTGCTCTAAGTAGGCACTCTGGCACAGAATGAAATCCTCCAAGTAATTTTAAATATATGCGCTTAATTTCTCTGTGACTTTACAATGTGGAGTACTCAGAGGCAGCTGTGTTCTTTACACTCACTATGCATCTGTGTAGTGGACAGATCATTCACGTGTCTCTTCTGAAACTTGAAACTGATTGAGTGGCTTCCCTGAGGCAATTTATGGAACCTCCCTGGACAAAATAAACTATATCGTAAAGGTTCCTTTGCTTGAAAGCCAGTCGAATCCGACTCTAGGGTTGCGGTGCTCATCACTGTTTCAAAGCCGAAGAGCCAGCGCTGTCCGAAGACATTTCCGTGGTCATGTGGCCGGCATGACTAAACACCAAGGCACACGGAATCCTAAGAGACCCGTAATACAAAGCAGATTTACAGCACCAAGGGCCATATCTCTGTGTGTAAAGTGCTGTCAAATGGCAGCTGACTTGGTGACCACAGCGAGGGGCTTTCAAGGCAAGTGAGAAGCAGAGGTGGTTCACCATTGCCATCCTCTGCAGCCTTCCTGGGAGGTCTCCCATCCAACTACTAAACAGGGCTAACTCTGCTTAGCTTCCAAGATCTGATGAGAGTGGGCTGTATCATGCTGCCTTCCTTCCTAAAGGCCATTTTCAGGCATTCTTTCCTGCCCACAGAAAAATGCTCTTAAACGTGCCGCTGTTGTGGTTAAAAAAAGAAGAAGGTAAGGGGTTTGAACAGTTTCATGTGTAACATACATAAGTATTCTTAGACAAAAAAAAGACTCTGCTAAAATATGTTTGTTTGGGGGCTTTGTATTGAAGTTCTCCACTCTGCCTTGATGGTATGCTCTAGAACTCTGAAGTCCCTATTCATTATAGCTTGATTTGTTAACAAAATGCTTTTTTTTTTTTACTTTCCATTTATTAATCGCTTTCCCCAGTGGGCTCAAAGCGATGTACAGTTACTCAGTATAGACAAGGGACTAACAATATTTGTAGGGGATAGGGAAGACAACATATATTCATTTTAATTGCACGCGCCGTCACTGCCCGGTGTAGACGTCTTCTGGCTGGCTCCGTCATTTTCCCGCATGGCTGCTTGCTGTCCAGGCGTCAGGACCTGTATGTCGATCGCCACACTGCCACCGCCTGGCCGGAACATCCATTGCAGGAGTTCTTTTCGTAGCCGAGAAGCTGTTTCGCCTTACAAGCCTTGACCAGGACGTCTGACCGTCAGCTAACGCCGTCCCACAAGGGAGATTTATTTATTTAGCGCTTTTTTTAGCCCACCTTTATCACTGAGACTCAAGGCAGATTAAAATCTCTTGACCCTGGTCTGGATCCCACCATGTGGGTCCTCAAGCGACCTCTGTGATGCTGGAGCAACACAGGCATGACTTTCTCCAGCTTGCTCCAGAGTCGTCTGCTGGTAGCCCCTGAGAGTACTGAAGTCAACCCCTCTCTGCCCCAGTTATCTGATGAAGGAAGCTCTGACTCGAAAGCTCGTACCCCAAAATCTTGTTGGTCTCTAAGCTGCTACTGGACTCGAATCAAGCTCTTGGTTATACCGTGGCCAATCAAGGTTTAAACCCGAGGAAGGTTAGATGAAAAGTTTCCAGTGTTTAAGAAATCGTTCTCCAAGGACTGTACTCATCCAGTCTGTTCTCATCCAGGATTGCTGTTCCCTGTCTCTATTGGCCATCTAATTCTAACCTTACTTCTTAACCCTTCACTTTCCCCAGCGTTCTTAGCTTCTGACACCCCAGCCTTTGCAACAAAACAAACAAACCCAAAACAAGCACAACCAAGAATTTTTGGAAAGCCAGAATTTGGGAACAGAGTGCATTGTGTGTCAGTGTTTTATGCAAATTCACCTGTATGGACTGGTGGTGGAAAATCAAATCATAGCTGACTTGTGGCCCCATAGGGCTTCCAGGGGAAGAGACGTTCAGAGGTGGTTTGCCATTGCCTGCCTCCATGCCCATGATCCTGGTGGTATCCTTGATGGTCTCCCGCCCAAATACTGGCCAGGGCTGACCCTGCTTAGCTTCCAAGATCTGATGAGACTGGGCTAGCCTGAGCTATCCAGGTCATGCCTAGAGATGTGAAGGCCCAGGAAAAAAACGGAAAAATTCTTTAAAAAATGGGTTTTTTCCGTTATTTTCCTGAAGCCTTTTTGTTTTTTTCCCCCAAAATTGGAAACATTGAAAAAAGAAAAAAAAATGATTATGGAACGTTTTATTTTAACATGATGAATAAAATATTTTAAGACCAGGTGTTCAAATATTTTCCAAATCATTTCTAATATGTGTGTGTGTGTGTGTGTGTGTATGTGTGTGTGTGGTATCAGATTGATCTAATTTCTGTGCACTGAGGACAAGCAAGTCCTAGGTTACAAACTGAACTCTCCAATGCACGAACAAGATGCATTTCTTCCTTTAGGAGGTGCTATTGTCAGAAGACAATAAAAAGGTTTCAGTTTTGTTTTTGCATGTGGGTGGGTATTCTGTTTGTAATAATTGTTTGGATACACTGTATTTTTAATATGCTAGTTGTGATAATTTCATGCCAAGTAAAAATGTCCATAGTCATATTTTATGTTCCTAAAGTAACAGAATGACTTTCAGTCTAGAAAAGAAAAAAGAAAATTTCCATTTCCCCCCAAAAAAAACTGGAAAAAAAAGGGTTTTTTTCCGAGCTTCAAAATTTCCGGAAATTTTACATCTCTAGTCGAGCCTATATGGATTACTACATGGATTATTTCTGGATCGCAGCCTGACACCCACCCAACAGTTCCATGGCGTTCAGTTGAGATCCATACTACCTGCCTCACCTCCCCACACCCTGACAACAACCATTTCTTTCCTTTTCAGAAACTTCTCAGAGTTTCCTTCCTTCTCAAGACAAAGTGATTCCTCTTCTGCCCACAAAAGGCCCTTAGCTGAAGTGGCAGAGTGACCACTTGGCATGTGAGAGGTAATGGCATTGACACCTGTGTTACGTGGGCCTCCTGTGGCCTTTGACACTGCAGGTAGTTTTGTCTGGGTAGGGAGAAAACAAGAGAGCCTTATGGTGTCACTGGAACCCACATTATTAGCAGCCCACTCTGACCAGCAGAGCTAGTATGTGTGTGCATGTGTGTGGGGGGGTAGTTCCACAGCACACATTTCTGCCATTGAGGGACAGGAAGAGGCGGAGGAAGCCACTCAGTTAGCACAGCTTTGAAAGAATGTTTCTCAAGGTCCAGCCATCCTGCATGTGCTTGGCTGAAAATTAAACCCCAACCTTTTCACTCCCAAATCGCAGCCCAACAAGCTTGAGTAGTGGGCTAGACTGTCGCATGCCCTACCCTCATCTTAAGCACCAGGGCCTTTTCTAGTGCAGGGGAATTAGCTCAAGTGGTAGAGCGCTCGTTTAGCATGCGAGAGGTAGTGGGATCGATGCCCACATTCTCCAGCACTGGTCAGCTCTGTCGGCTGCCTCCTTTTGCTGGCCAGAGCCACAGGGAGCAAGATCTGCCCTGGCCCTATGCCCTGGCAATCACCCCTAGTGTCTTTCTTCGACTTAGGATGATGTGAACCCCTTCCTATCAATGGTAGGAAGTCCATGATAGGATGCTTGCTTAGCATGATGCCCACATTTTCTAGCACTGCACAGCCCTGTTTGCCACCTTCTTTTGCTGGCCATGGAGAGCAAGAGTTTTGCTGGCCCCATGGCCTGGCATGCCCTGGCATCCACCCCCTTCTCATGATTACATGAAATCCTTCTGTAGCAGTGGAAAATTAGCTCAATTGGTAAAGTCCTTGCTTAGTATGAGAGAGGCAGTGGGATCAATACCTACATTCTCCAGCACTGGACCGCCTTTTCTGCTGCCTCTTTTTGCTGTGAGGGCCAAGGGGAGAGAGGCCTGCCCTCACCCCATACACTGGCTACCACCCTTGCAAGTCTTTCTCCTTCTCAGGATGATGTGAACCCCTTTCCGCCAGCAGTGGGGAATTAGCTCAAGTGGTAGAGCACTTGCTTAGCATGCAAGAGGTAGTGGGATCGATCCTTGCATTCTCCAGCTGTCTCTGCTGTCTCCTTTTGTTGGCCAGGGATAAAGGCCTGCCTTGGCAACCACCTCCAGAGTCTCTTGCCTTCATCAGATGACACGAATCCCTTTCCACCAGGACTGGGGAATTAGCTCAAGTGGGAGAGTGCTTGCTTAGCATGCAAGAGGTAGTGGGATTGATGACCACATTCTCCAGTAAGGGTAGCTGTGCTTCAGCTTTTTGGGTCCTATAGAGCAGGGGTGTCAAACTCATTTGTTATGAGGTTCGGATCTGACATAAATGAGACCTTGTTGGGCCGGGCTATGTGTGTCATAAAATGTAATGCCAGGTAGCGGAGATAGAAACTTTATGAAGGACACAAACACAAAGGGTTTTTTTAAAACATGCTTAAAACATTAGCACTCTTGCAATATTTTGGTTATTTAACAGTGTCTGATAACTGACACGCTCTGAATTATTGCATAAAAATGTCTGTGCTGTTGTAATCTTGAGTAGGTTGTTCAGGTGTGTATCTGTAAGCTGCAAACCTACAATGATGGAGCAGCAGCAGACCTGGAAGAAGAAGCAGAAGACAGCCAGTTCCACTGAGGGCCTGATAGAAGCCCTCCAGGGGCTTGATCCGGCCCCCGGGCCACATATTTGACACCCCTGCTATAGGGTCTTTGCTTTTCCCTCCAATCCAAGGTGACAGGTGCTGGCATTGTAAAGTAACATGGGAATTAAGAGAGCTTGTTTTGACCAAGGATTAAAAATGGGGAACTAGTCCAGGAAAAATCCTGATGCACAGTGCCCCTTCCCAAACTAGCCTTCCCAGCACTAGAGTCTTGTCTGCTCCCTCCTTTTGGTGGCTAACGCCAAAAAGAGAGGCCTGCCTTGGCCCCGCACCCTAGCAACCACCCCTGAAATCGCTATACATCTCAGTATGATGCAAACCCCTTCCCACCAGAAGTGGGGAATTAGCTGAAATGGTAGAGTGCTTGCTTAGCATGCGAGAGGTAGTGGGATCAGTGCGCACATTCTCCCACACTAGACAGCTTTCTCTGCTCCCTCATTTTGCTAGCCAGACAAATTACCTGCTGGCAGCTGCCTCTGGAGTCACCCCCCTTTCCCTGAGTGAGTCCTCTCCCAGCAGCGGTGGGCAATTAGCTGGAGAGTGCCCAGTTTAAATACAACGGGATCATCTGCATCAAAATGTTGAATTTCTGTGACAGTGACTGAATGAAATGTTCTGAATGACCCTTGGAATGTATTGAGCTTCTGAAGGGCCTGTGGAAAGCATTAAAACAAAGGGGATTTTTTATTAATGTCAGACAATACATTCAGGATGCTAGGGGCACTAAAGTGGTCTTAGTTATTGGAACCGGACTCTGAAGCAATAGTTGGGAAATATCAAAATAAGTAAAAATTATGTCTTTCCAAAAAATTTCATTTAAATAGCCAAGCATAAATCTTGCCTGGAGTTTAATTCAATAAAAAGAGAATATGAACTAGATGATACACTTTACATCATGGTCTTAGGGTGAGGGTTTCGAAGTTCTGTAATAGGGATGGTGTGTATAATCCCTCTGGAACTGTTAGTAATGTTGGGGGGGGGGAATAAAGAATTGTGCAGTGCCATTTGCTGGCACAAGAGGATTATGCTGGGGGGGAAAAGAATGATGTTGTGCCTCCTGGCACCTTGTAAACCACCAATAGCCTTTGCTTCAATGATCTCCCGTGGTCTTTCAGAAACCTAATGGGTTGGCTTGGAAAGAACCAATGGATTTCCATAGCTATTATCCATCATTTGTTGCAGTATATCCAGTTCTGGTCCCAGTTACAGAAGTCTGTTGTGCAGAGATCAACAGGTGTAGCCAGGGCTTTTGTCCTGGGCCCCCAGGATAAAATTCTCTCCAGAAAATCCCCATTCCTCCCAATCGCACCACCCATATCACAGGTCTTGCTTTTAGCAGAAATATTTATTTATTTAAAACATTTATATCCCACCTCACCTCCTTGGACACAATGCTATGATATCTGTGTGTCCCCTATATTTCTCACATGTTTATCCCCACCCATCCTCCTTTCAACTCAGGGCCAGTCTACAAGCTCTTCCCGCTTTTTTACCCTCATAACAGCCCTGGGAGGTAGGTTAGGCTGGGAGATTGCTGAACTGTCCTAAGGTCATTCTTCCCCCTTCCTTCCCCTCAGTAAAGCGGGCACTGATTTTCAGAACCATCAGACTGCTGCCAACTGAGAAAAAAATCGCCCCTGCCTGGCTCTTTGATCTTGAATGTGACCTGGCCCTCAAAAACCAGGCCCTGGAATCAGGAGGCCATTTCCACACAGCAGGGAGGTAAGTATTACTGCCACTAATGTCCGGACATCAAGCCACTCTTAAGGGTATAGACCAGGAGCCCCCAACCTTTCTCAGCCTACAGGCACATTTGGTATTCTGATACGTTACCATGGGCGCAACAGCAACAAACGTCACAAAATGGCTGCTGAAAGAGGCGGAGCTATCCACAAAATGATTGCCACCGTTTAACTTCAGTAACACAGTGTAGATCTTTCCACCATGGGGGCAACTACTGCAAAGCAGCGTTTTAAAAAATCTACACAGCCAATCAAATCTCCAGTAGTCAATCAGTCAATCAGAACTTCAGGAGTCTTGCTGGGCAAGAGCCCTAAATGGCCCCACCTATTTCCTAAAAACACTTGGTGGGAGCCACCAGAAAAACTGTCAGAAGGCACCATGGCGCCCAGGGCACCAGGTTGGGGACCCCTGGTGTGTGCATATAGAGACCGACTGAAGAGTTGGCGGCATCCCCTAATATCTGAGTATGCTCAAACAGCTTTTCTGCTCACACTGAACAACCATAGTTGAACTCTGAGGCAAAGCTGAGCCCCGGTAGTAAAACTCGGCGCTGTGTTGGCCGAGGCCACCAGAGGGCTCCGACGGTCGAAAGTCTGGAGGGAGGAAACTGCACGCCCCGCTGCTACCGGTGTGTTGTGCTTCCTGGGTCAGATGTTGCATAAAACTGTCATGTGCGACTCCCTTGCTGGCCGCCTGAGGTAGGAAGTGCCCTGAATCTTCGCTGTCTTCGCCCTGCGCTTGGAGCTGGACCTCATCATGAAGCAGCCTCGGGCGCTGCAGGCGTTAGCTCCGGTAGAGCTGGAAGCACCGGGAAGCTGAAGTGAGTGGCAGCTCCGGGAGCAGATCGCCTCCAGGAATGGGGGGCAGAGGCAGGGATGGGGGAGGCGGGTTGACACTTAAAAAAAACCCCAACCCTGTCCGGGCTTTTGTGCCGTCCATTGTTAGCAAGGAAAGCAGAAGCCCAATAAGCCAAACATCTAGGGTTGTGCCAACCTTAAGGGAGGACCTGGAGTTCTCCTGGGATAACAACTGAGCGCCTTGCTAAAGAGAGCAGTTCTCCTGGGGAAATGGCAGCCTCAGGGGGCCTGCTGTTTGGCATCATATCTCCACTGAGCTGTCAGAACTCTCCAAACTCCTCCCTCCCAGGCATTGCACACAAATCTCCAAGTATTCCCCAAGCCTAAATTGGCAAACCTACAAGAATCCTGTGTGATCTCTCCCCAACCTCTAATGATAAGTGGAATAGGTATTTTAAAATCTTGCCTTAAGATCACATGGCAGGGGTCTGCAACCCAGAATTCCACAGCCGAATGTAGCTCTGTGCACAGCCAAATACGATGCTCTGAAAAAGAAAATCAAATCCTTATGTTATGGTTGAGGAGGTGGGATGCTAGACTAACCAGTAGGTGAAGATAGCTTCAGGTGCAGTAGCCAAATTGCTCGCTCACAACTGTAATGCCAGTAGCTCATAAAGTGGAATTTTTGTTCACAAGACTACACAGCTTAGAGGGAGGAGCAATGGTATGGGTAGCCCTGTTTGTCTGAAGCAGCAGAACAAAGTTTGAGCCCAGTGGCACCTTTAAGGCCAACAAAATTTATTTAGGATATGAGCTTTTGTATGTGTGTGTGTGTGTGCGCACATGAAAACCCATGCCTTCAATAAAACTTTGTTGGTCTTAAAGGTGCCACTGGACTCAGACTTTGTTCAGTAGGTGAAGAGGATGGCAGGCAAATATTCTTATTGGGCTAAAGGCCTTCTTAAAGATGCTTTACAGGAAGGGAAATTATAGAGGTGAACAGTTGCCACAGCAATCCAAGTGCGAATGATGCTCAAATTTATGACAGTGCACTAAAATACCTATGCAGGATGCTCTTATGTATTTTCATTGCTTATTGTGAGAACCTGTGTGTGCCACTTCCTAATAAAAGAACTTGCAATTCGCAGTGTTTTGGGCTGAGGAAACTTTATGGATTCATGTGGCAGTAATCAGTAATATTAAGCTGGTTCTTTGTTGATCCCTTTCTCTGAATTTTGACATCGTTTGGGTCTTTAATTTTAAAAGACTGCTTACCCCTGATCAAAACTGACTGAATTTTATTTCCACATCGAACCGTACAGCTGTTCTGATTTCTTTGCTTATCCTACTCTGGACAACATTTTTGGGGACATAAGAACATAAGGCGAGCTCTGATGGATCACATCAGTAGCCCATTTAGTCCAGCATCCTGTTTCACACATTGCCCAGTTGCCCTGAAGGGCAAACTAATGGAACAAAAAGGTTCAGGTCATCACTTGACTTCCCCCCTAGCACTGGGATTCAAAAGTTTACTGCCTCTAGATATGGTAGTTTTTTTCCAGTCAGCATGTCTCATAACCATTAATAGACCTGTTCTCTGTGAATCTTAAATATAGTTCACTGGATAACTTAATTTACGTTTCCCCTCCTTTCTCTATTACTCTGTTGACTGTAGATTCATTTCATGCATCAGATGATGAAAGCTCCAGCTTTCAATTGTTTATGCCACCATAAAAATGTTAATGCAGGCGATGGATTCCACATATGACTGTTCCTTTGCACAGAAAATAAAGTAATGTGAATAGAAAATAGCAGAGTCATCAAAATATGAGTGAAAGGAAAAATATTGTAAACCACAGGGTCGAAAAGCCATAACAAGGAAGACTGTGTTTGTTGAGAATATAACATAATTTATTACAGGCATTGTGGATTATTGTTGTCTTTATATACTACTAGGAATAAGGTTCATTGTGGAAATAAATACAACGAGCTCTAGAAAGAGGCTCTGGGCGGGTGCCCCGGTCCTGAGCACTCAGTATCAATTTGCTGTGGCGACCTCAGCAAGGTATAATGACAGAGTCCACCATTTTCTCCAGAGGAACTGATCTCTGCTACCTGAAGAACAGTTGTAATTCTGAGTGATCTCCAGCCCTCACCTGGAGATTGGCAACAATGGTTCCCCATGAGGGAATGGCTGGTTTGGAGGGTGGAGGGTATGGCATTGTACCTGTCTGAGCTCCCACCCCTCCTCAAACCCCACCCTCTCCAGGCTCCACCCCTCAAATCTCCAGGAATTTCCCACCTGGAGTTGGCAACGCTATCTCCTTCCAGGCCAATCATCAACCCACTTCTATTTTCTCCTCACTCTTCAGCTTTCCACCCCCCCCATACCTGGAGCCTCTACCGTGCTCTGAAGCCCTGACTGCTACTTCACATTGGCTGTCATACAGGGGCCATCTTAACAGGATATAAGGACACAGAGTCCACCATTTTCTCCAGGGGAACTGATCTCTGCCATCTGGAAAGCAGTTGTAATTCTGAGTGATCTTCATCCCTCACCTAGAGATTGGCAACAATGGTTTCCCCCAACAGGCACTAAGGGGAAATGTATTTTACCTCAGAACAGCAACAGCAAACTGTTTAGAATGTTAGAGGCAAAGGCCAGTCAGGCCACATATGCAAATGACCTCTGTGTTCTGACTGGCTATGTGGGGGAGAGGAACAGCAAACTGTTTAGAATATTGGAGGCAGGACTCAGCCAGTGGATAGGGAGACCCTCTGAATAACAGATCAGGGAGCGAACTGATTAAGGCGATGTGTTGGAATGTTCAGAGGAGTCCATGACCAAAACAGAATTATATATACCGGAGGATTAACTTTTGCATCGAAGTGTCACATACATACACTTCATGGCCTTTAGCTTTGGAACCTCCTGCCTGAGGAGGTTCTGGCTTGGATTCACTGCAGCGTTGTTCAGAGGAGTCCCTGACCAAAACAGAATTATATATACCGGAGGATTAACTTTTGCATCGAAGTGTCACATACATACACTTCATGGCCTTTAGCTTTGGAACCTCCTGCCTGAGGAGCTTCTGGCTTGGATTCACTGCAGCATCTCTTGTCTCCCCCTACCCACAGCAACCCAAAGTGCTACTTCTGGGGAAGAGGGGACTCCCCCCCTCCTGGAACAGCATTTGGGGGGCATTTTGGCCTATATTGGGAAGGGAGAGGAAAGAAATCCTTCTGTCTGCAGAAAACCTCAGGTGAATCCAACCCTTTGATTTGGGTTGCCAGCCTCCAGGTAGCACCTGGAGATCTCCCGCTATTACGGTTGCTCTCCAGATGACCAAGATCAATTCCCATGGAGAAAATGGCTTTTTTGGAGGGTGGACTCTATAGAATTGCACCCTGTGGAGGTCTCTCCCCTCCCCAAATTCTGCCCTCTCCAGGTTCCACCCCCAAAATCTCCAGGTATTTCTCAACCCAGAGGTGGCAACCCTACCTCTGATAACAACATCTTCACTATAGTTCTGGGAACAATGTAAAACTCCTTTTACAGCAGGTATTTGATTGAGTTAAGGTACTCATGGGTACATTGTAATAAAATTTTGGGAGGTGTTGTGTGCTCTGCAATTTGCTTTAATTTTTTATGCTGTTATTTTTAGGTTAGTGTTTCACTGCTTAGATCCGTTTGAAGAGTGCTCTGTAAATCTTTAAAATAAATAACTAGAGTTTTTGTTTTCTTCTCCCCCCCCACCCCTGCAACCAGCAATTGCATGGATGATGAGTAAGAACAGGGAGAAGAATGCTCAGAAAGCTGGCCCCCAAACAGCGACATCCCAGAGTTCTAAGTGGGGAGAGGCCATCCAGATTTGCTGTCTGCGTAGATCAACGAGGCAGAGGAAGGCACGGGAGAGGCCTGCTCAATGTTATGAGAGTTCTAAAGCTTGGAAAGCCAAAGCTGGAAATGAAAACACAGGAGCTGTCTGTGGGGAAAGCACCCGGCGGCACCTGGGACGCCAAACACATGACAGAATCAACCTGGATGGGAACCTTTTGAAGTGCTTGGATTGTGGGAAGGGACTTTTGAATCCGTCCGCTTTCAGAAGGCATAAAAAATTCCACACAGGAGAGAAACCCTTTAAATGCTCTGAATGTGGGAAAAGCTTCATGGAAAGCAACCACCTCATTCAGCATCAGAGAATCCATACCGGAGAGAAACCCTATGCGT
>NW_015159716.1:1471252-1578618 GCF_001447785.1 Gekko japonicus
GCCACACAGGAGAGAAGCCCTACGGCTGCCCAGAGTGTGAGAAGAGCTTCAGCTTTAAGTCGGCTCTGGTGCGGCATCATAGGATCCACACGGGAGAGAAGCCGTACGAATGCCCTGAGTGCGGGAAGTGCTTCAATGTCAGCTCCCACCTGGCACGCCACCAGAGGATGCACCTCAAGGTGGCGACACTAGCAGCAGTGGAAAGCTTGGGGGGCAACACGGCCGTGGTTAGACGCCACAGGACACCGAGGCCACACCATTGTGCAGGTTGTGGGAAAGGCTTTTTCTACAATAGAGATCTTGTGAGACATCAGAGGAAAATCCACAAGTGAGGAGGGAGATTTGGGAAAGCTTCAACCACAACTCCAACCATATGAGGCATCAGTGCATCAAGGCACATACTGCATAGTGCTAAATACACAGAGCTGAGAACTGTTCTTTTCCTGCTCTGAAATGGACTTACTTACAATGCAGAGATAAAGGGACCCTTTAACAGCCATCAAATTCTGCAGCTAGAAATGCCTGTGTTCTGCAGTTGGAATAAATTATATATAATTTACTATTATTTTAAGAAGTGTACTTAATTTGTGTACCCTTTATTCTTTCTGCTTGGTGTGTGTGTGTGTGTACAGAATGTGTCTCATTATTCCTGTCCTTGTGGTTTTCTAATTCAGAGTTGGGTTAGAGGCCCAGGAAAAGAAGAATGTGGTTAAGGCTGAAGAGCCTCAGGTCTGAAGATTGCCAAAGGCTACAAACTTCTTAATGAGTGCCATTAAGGCTGCCATCTACTGAGCAGGATGCAAACCAGGGAGATTTTCTGCTGTTGTAGCTTCCCTGATCCCAGGGGCCTGGCTGCTCTTCTGCCTCTTCTGTCCAGTGCAAATCTTTGCACTAGGCAGCAGTGCAGGTCCAGAAGGTTCAGCTGAAGCCAGACCTTGATTGGGGATTCTCAGACCTTCTTCTTGTGAAGATTCTCAGACCTTCCTTCCTTCCTTCCTTCCTTCCTTCCTTCCTTCCTTCCTTCCTTCCCAGTGAAAAAGGAATTGCTCTGATCCTGCACAACACTGAAGACAATGGGTGACACAGCTGGGCCATTACTCCGCTTTGCTCACCATTCATGAAGGAGGGAGGGGAGAACTGTATAGGATGTTAAGATGGTTTATCTCATTTGAACTCAGTCTTTACAGTTTTAGCTCTGTAATGTGATCAGCAGCAGCCCTAATGCCTCTACAATGCCTCCAGGAGGCTGGAGGTGAGCATTTGGGGAGGCAGGCAGGATTCTCACTTGCTTTAATGGTTACTTCATGGCTCAGGAGACCACTAGAGTTAAGCAATGACTTAACTCTTGAGCACTCACCTGGAGGCCAAGTTAGAAACATCTGCATGCCGCAGCACAGGTGTGTTGTGATGATGGATTTCTCCCTGTCACTCAATTTTATTTCAACTTGAATCTGTGTACTCGGGGAAAAGTGTGGGAATGTATACCAAGCCAACCCTGTTAAACCAGTACAGACTCTTAGGCAAACATGGCAGCTCCTTTTGGCAGTGTGGTAGGGGACTGTTGCTTCGAGCCTTTACTGTGTCACATTGATGCTATTATTGCTATGCCATCCAGGGCCACTTGTGGCATGCTGAGAGTGCAGGTGAGAGAGTGGGACAGGATCCTGCCTTACTATATGCTTGTTGGGACCATCAGGGCCTAGCCTTCTGCCAGCCTGGCATAGTTTTATGAGGGTTTCCCGGCCAGGCTGATTCTTTGCTAGCTGTGGGATGCTGGAATTACCATGGCTGCTACAGTTGGACAGCCTAGGTGCCATATAATAACAATAATTGTGCGCTGGCATGCAATGCTCCCTCTAAGCTGTGGAGTCTTGTGAGCAAAAATTCTACTTTGTGAGCTACTGGCATTAAAGTTGTGAGCGAATGATTTGGCTACTGCATAAATTAGTTTGCCCTGGAGCCATGCTTCCTGAGCTAAGACAAAAATGTGTGAGCCGGAGGCTAAAAAACTGTGAGCTAGCTCACACTAACTCAGCTTAGAGGGAACACTGCTGGCATGTTTGAATCCAGTGACTCTAGAACCATGGGGTTTTCAAGGCAAGAGATGAGCAGAGGTGGTTTGCCATTGCCTTCCTCTGCAAAACAACTCTCCTCTTCCTTGGTGATCTCCCATCCAAATACCAACCTTGGCTGACTTTGCTTAGCTTCATAAACTCTAACAAGATCAGGCTGTTTATGACACTCTAATAATTTTCTCCTCTTCCTCCTCCTCCATTTTTACTCTGCCTTTTGGCCAGTGGCTTTTAAAACTGTCCTTTGCCACAGATAGAATGCTTATTGCTTTAACGAAATGAGTCCTGATCCAGAAAGTCATGCCCCAGGGCTCTAGTACTCTACAATGCAAATCCCATCAGAGACACACCTTTCTAAAGCCACTGAAGTTAATGGGCTTGGAAGGGTGTGTGTTTAAGATTGCAGTGTTAAGAGAGCAATCCTAAACAGGTCTGCTCAGAATCCTACTCAGGGCTATTCAATGGGGCTTACTCCCAGTTAATCTCCCATCTAGCTAGAGTACATGGTGAAGGGGAGGGAGAAGGAAATTCTGCAATGCTGGGATGGTGAAACACTGCTGTCTCTCCAACCCAGTAAAATCAATGCAACAGGCGCTTCACACTGAAATTTAAGTATAAATGCTTAGGGAGGAGTGTACCAACAGCTACGTAACAGAACAAGACATGGGTATTGCAGTGATGTTACAAAGGCTTTGGAGGTAGATGTTCCTGCACAAATTATTAAGGTGGGGTATGTCAGCTTACTCCAGCTATTAACAATCTAGGGATGCCAGCCTCCAGGTGGGACCTGGGGATCCTCCAGATTTCCAGCTCATCTCCAGTCTACAGAGATCAGTTCCCCTGGGGAAAATGGATGCTTTGGAGGGTGGACTCTATGGCTATTGTACCCCACTGAGCTCCCTGTCCTCCCCAGGCTCCACACCCAAATCTTCAGGAGTTTCCCAACCTGGAGCTGGCAATGCTACCCATCACCCCCTCTAGTAGCCAGGTTGGACCCTACAACCCTATAGAGCAATCTATAGTGCATTTTGGTGGATGCAGAATGAGAAACTGTTAAACTCCCCCCAAAACTGTGTTTTGGCTCCTTAGGCAATTTATCCAAGCAATGATGACCTATTCTTATGTGACTATGCTGGTGAGAAGAATAAAATTTAAAATATACCAATTTCAAGCAGACTGGGGGGGAAGTTTGTGTTGTCTAGTTGTATACTAATTGTAAACCTTTGTAACTCAAATGATCCAACACTTTGTCAATGTACTCATACAAATTAGTATGCTCTCTGTTTTCTGTCTTTTTCTCACCAGCCCACAAAAATCCCACAGAGACCCACAAATTCTGTGTGAATCTTACAAAAGATTTACCCAGATTAAACTTGTGATGTTTGGTTTCTGCTCCAGCTAAGTTATCGAAATGTTTGCAAGTCAGCATCGAGGAAATTCATCCAATCCATCTGCCTTCTCTTTTTGATACTAAGCCCCAACATTGATTTTCAGTGCTTGTGCCGGTGGTGCAGAGGCATCATGCAAGATTCCCACTCTCGTGGAGCTGGGTCTGAGTCCTGGCTGGTTGTACTGCTGCTCCCCTTTTTGCTGCCTTTGCCAATCCAGGAGGTAGTGCAGAGAGGGCACTACTATTTCACAACACCAGCTCCTGGGGCAAAAAAAAAAAAGGACAAGGGGATGAGGTTCCATGTGCATAGAGCACATTGAATTAGTGGTCCATAGTCTGTACCGCTCAGCTATCTCAAGGGTGGGGCATGGCCAGTGGGATGTGCTGGCCAGTTGCACCACAGAGACCTGGCATGTCTTGCTCTGCAACTGGTTTTGATGGACCTCCAGGAGGCAGAGCTGGGCAGCAAGAGCTGGCTACCAAACAGACCGAGATGTTCTGGCAGGGTAGCCAGCAGAGTAGGACAGCAGAAACATGGCTAGACCCATAACCCAGAAGCTGATGGATCGAAATCATTATCTTTTCGGCCTCTCCTTTTTTCCTGTGAAGATTTCCTTACTGTAGAGTCAGGTGAGGTGTCTCGCAGCAGACATGTCACTGACAATGGAACAACACACACACACCCCGACATACACTCTCTCTCTAAACAGTTCAGGAACTGGGTCTCTAAAGAAATCCCAGGAGCCCAAGCAGCAAGGATGCACATGTCATCAGGAATTGTCTGCAAAGGAGAGGTGCAGGAGAAACTCCTGTCTGCTCCCCTTTCCCTTTGCACAGGCAAGCATTTCTTTCCCATCAATGCCAATCCCACCCTCCCCAATGCAAAGCTCTCTCCCTATAAAACTTATATATTAAAAACTGTAAAGTGTAATCACAGATTAAAATCCCTCTCCTTGATTAACTGGTATAGCTAATTGACAAATGCAGGACTATTGAAGGGCACTGCATCCCTATAAAAAGGCAGCCCAAGAGAATTTCCAGTCTGGTCCCTGTCTAGTATATTGGCTCTTTTGCCTTTGTGCAGCTAGGGAGTTATTTCTCACCAATGGCCATTTCTCCCTCTTAAAGATACAGCTCTCCGTGCTCCTCTGGCAACAGGGCCAGACCCCTCAGCTGCCTTCTCTTCCAGAAAAGACATGCTGCAGAGAGCCATCCCACCCAAGGATGGGCCTGGGAAGGGATTGTAAGCCGCTCTGAGACTCCTTCAGGTAGTGAAGGGTGGGGTATAAATCCAATCTCTTCTTCTTCTTCTATCTCTGTTCCCTGGGCAGGCACAAGTTTGGGGGGGGGGAGCCTCCTTTTTGCTCCTGCCTTTCCAAAGTAATTTTCAAAGATTTAGGGCTGCTATCTTCAGGGTGGGAAATTCCTGGAGACTTGGGTGTAAAGCTTGTGGAAGGGCATGGTATGGAGAAGGGCAAGGTTTGGGGAAGGGAGGACAAGGTTTGGGCAAGGGAGGGTGCCCAGTGTGGTATGACATTGAGTTCATAACCCAAAGCAGCCATGTTCTCCGGAGGAACTGATCTATGTCACTTAGAGATCAGTTGTAACTCCAGGAGGTCTCCAGGTACCACCTGGAGGTTGGCAACCTTAATTTTGAATAATTTCATCTAATTCAGAGGTGTCCACAAATGTGGTTTTCACAAGGTTCTATAAAGTAGTAACTAAGTGGAGTGTTTTGCTGAAATTTCAAAGTTCCCAAATAAAATTTTGCATCTCTGTCAGATTTCACATACTGCCAAGGCAGTGTCTTCTGGTTGGCAGGCAATGGAATGGAAGTGAATGGAAGGGGACTCTAATAGCTACACTGCAGGTGGGGAAAAGTCCACTTCCACAACTGGAAGAGAGCAGTGAGGAAATGGAGAAAGAACAAGTAAGATTTTGAGCAGTGATTCAAAAATAACACAGAAGTCCAGTTAGATCAAGATGGCTAGCTGTGTTAGTCTGTCTGTAGCAGTAGAAAAGACTGAGTCCACTATGTTATGTAGTGGGTTGCCGCATGGATAAGCGACCGACGACGTGGTGCATGGCACGCTTTATTTGGTACACAACAAGAACAAGGACAAACGGGCCGGCAGGTCAACTATATACATACCTGGGGACACACCCCTGGTCACCATTGGTGGGTTTGAATCTCCCGCCAAGGTTCCCATTGGTTCCCCAGTGGAGGGACTAGGAGCCTAGTCCCTATTGTTCTTCCAGAGCCAAACTCTGGCTGTTCGCTGGCCCCCGGTGGTGGTCAGCATACACTACACACTACCACCTTAAAGACTAAAGAAATTTGTGGTGGGGTAGGAGCTTTCATTAGTCACAGCTAGAATCTAGTCCATCTGTCCTTCTGTCTTGGAGAGTGGAGTGTTTTCAGATGCCAAATGACATTAGCAGGCAAATGACAACAGCAGGTGTTACTGGATTACATGCTATTGTTATTTGCCTGCTAGCATCATTTGGCATCTGAAAACACTCCACTTTCCAATATACAGGACAGATGGTCTTGCATTCTAGCTATACCTGAAGAAATGAGCAGTGACTCAAGCAAGCTCCTACCCTACCACAAACTTCTTTAGTCTTTAAGATGCTATGGACTCTTTTCTACTGCTACAAAAGTCCAGTGGCACCTTAAAAACTTAACATTTATTTCATTATGAGCTTTTGTGAGTCACAGCTCAATTCTTCATAAAATCATTACAGTTAAAAATGAAGTGGAAAAGATTAATAACCATTTATTGTCACCATTTCTTGAATCTGTAGCATGTTTACTATACAGGAATAATTATTACTTAATTGTCTCTTAGTTTGTCTCCCAAGCACCTTTAAAGTTCCATTCCACTCTTCCTTGATCCAAAGTACTGAGTACCACATTTCTAATATGCTACTTTTGGGAAGTTTTTATTGTTTAAAGGTGTATTTCATTTGTTAAAGAAATCATAGAGTAAGAGCCAAAATTAATACACATGTAACAGAAGATTCCCTTTTATTTCCACCATGCAATTAATTTGAGTTCTGCATCCAAGGTTATGGATAATTGCTTTCGAAAGTGTTGAAAGGCACAGAGTTCAGAAGCTACAAAGCATCTGCAAAATTAAATATTGAAAGGTTAAATAAGTTTCGCAAGAGGCTTTAATCAAATTAAAACCCTTTATTTTGCATGGGAATAAAACAGTAATTCCCTGACCGGGAATCGAACCCGGGCCGCGGCGGTGAGAGCGCCGAATCCTAACCACTAGACCACCAGGGAAGTCATGTGATATGTGCTCAGACTGTTTCTCTTATCGACTCTTTAATTGACATAGTCGTCACTATTCTAGAAATTTTGAATGCCAGAAAGTTTCAAGACAAATGTTTACTTGTAACCAGTGAAACACGATAGTCCAATTAACATATCCTGGAAAGCTATTTGTGGAATACGTTTTTCCTGCAGTCTTTTTTGTCCTCCTATGGTGCAGTTAAATATTATTTACGTGCGTGTGCGCTCGGATTGGGGGAGGCTTCGGAGAAATACGAAGAAAAAGAAATTTTAAAAGGCAAAACGAATTGAATCTACATTGCCTTTCAAGGCGCAAAACGAAGGCAGGGAAAGAAAGGAGGATCTCAGTAGCGCATTAGACCATTCTGCTGACTGTGCACGAATGCCATTCCATTAGATCCAGGTGGGCAGGCGTGTTGGTCTGAAGCGATAGAACAAAGTTATAGTCCAGCGGCACCTTTAAGACCAACAAAGTGTTATTCAAGGTATGAGCTTTCGTGCGCACGCACACTTCCTTTGATACACAGGACGCGCGCGTACACACGAAAGCTCATACTTTGAATAACACTTTGTTGGTCTTAAAGGTGCCGCTGGACTCTTAACTTTGTTCTGTCAACTACGTTGGTTTCCTCATCCAGTCTGGAGGATAACAATGGAAGGACACTGATATCAGCGCGCGCGCGCAATCAAGTCTCTGGCCAATCACATTTGTTTCCTGTCCAGTGTTGGGGAAAACGCAAGATTATCCATGTGCCTGCCATTGACTTTTCCTTAACGGGATATTCTTTCCGTCATGCTTCCACACAATACCTCTTTCTTTGATCCGTCCCTCTCAGAGCTCTAACCACGCCCACACGCCCCAATCTACAACCAGATTCTCCACCTGCTTTCCCTTGCTATGATCTCATATAAGAGCTAGGCATTCAAAGGCGGGAGCTGTCTGTCTGACCTGCCCATTGGTTGCAACAAAGGCACATGAAATACGTCATAAAGGACTATTAGGCATTCCATCGTTCATTCAAGTTCGGGACCTTCTGTTGCTACCGAGCCCTGCCATCCCTTGATATGGTCTTGTTATAAAGTCCTAGTCCCTTCAGTTTCAAGATACACCTAAGAGGTCATCAGTTTATCAGGATGCAGCTTAATGTTATTCTGCTGAAGCCCTTTGTTAGTCAACATTTTGTCTAACTAGATTGGCAATGGCTGAACATCCCTTTCCACAGAACAAAAACCACTCAGAAACTTCCAGGAATAATATCTGCCAACAACCCTGATTTATTGGAATAGCAAGATAACAAATGCTGTTGTTTTTTCCTTTGGGAAACCACCTCATGAGCAAGTCTTTCTTGTGTGATGTTTTGTTCTCTCTCTGCTTGGCCTCTGCTGGTTCTGGAGTACAGTGGGAGGAAGTTGCTGAGCACATCCACCCCCACGTAGTCCAACAGTTGCTTCCCGTAGGTATCCAGACTGTGCTGCAATAAGGGTTGATGAGGGTGAGGTTGGAGGCTTACAAAGGGCAGGTTCCAGGATTTCTTCTATAGACTACGGATATTCTTAAAAGATCTTTCTCGCGGTCTCTCCCTTCTTGGGGAAAGGGAAGGGACATTCCTCTACGCAGCAGCAGTCTCGCTGCTGTTGGGCTCAGCTGTGTGCTTGGCCAGCTCCTGTACCATGGCCTCCTTCAGGACCGCTTGCACGTCAGAGGGCTCGACGTTGGGTGGCTCGTTATTTTGGGTCAGGTTCTCCACCTGCTTCGACATGTGGTCGTACACGTCCATCAGCAGCGTCTTCATCAGCCCCCTGGCCTTGTTCTCCATGCGCACCTTCGGCATGTGCCGCAGGATCTTGGCAGCAAAGAGCCGTGGGGAAGAGATGCTCAACACCGTCCTGCTCCCCACCCTCGTGGCCTGGCGCTTCTTCTGCCTCTTAGAGTGGAGCCTCTTCTGTTTCTTTCTGGCCTGTTGACGCTTCTTCTGGGACCTCTTTTTAGTCATCTTCCTGTTTTTCCTGTTGCCTTGGTGCCTGGCAGCCATGTTGATGATCTCTTCTCTCTCCAAGGGCCTGCCTTCGAATGTCACTGGACTCTTGCTGGGCATGGTCTATTATAGACAGAAGCATGCAAATGAAGGCACTACAGCGAGCGTCCCTATTGGTGGCCTCTCCCTTTATTGTAGCCTAGCAACCATTGTTGCACTGGATGTGACTATGACCTATTCCTGGCTTGATCCAGTTGTGAAACTTGACTGTGCTGCAGGTAACTGGAAATGTATTTGTCAAACAGATTCACAATCCATTTACAATTTCCCCCCAGTATATGGAGACTATTGGTTGAATATATTCCACACAAATTTGGCTTCCAGTACAGATTCTGACTATATGAGTAAACTTTTTTGTGAGATCTGCAACCTGATCTTAACATTATGTATTTATATTTATTTACTTGTTTTATACCCCATCCTTCTTTCCAGTGGGGACCCAGACTGGCTTACATCATGATCCTCTCTTCCATTTCATCCACACAACAACCCTGTGAGATGGGTTAGGCTGAGAGTGTGTTACTGGCCCTTGATTTTATCAGACTGAACAATTCCTAACATATATAATATGAAAAATCAAATAAAGTATTACACACCTCGATTTGCTTTTTTCATTGTAAACAGACTTTTTATTGTCTAAGAAACTGGTAAATCGTAATTTTAGCAGGTTCAGGGGCACAGGTAGGTAACTAGAGTCTGATCTTATGGGAGGTCCTCTTCAGATGGTACTTCCTGTCTTTCATACATTCCCTCCCATGAACCCATGAGCCAG
The DNA here is from genome assembly GCF_001447785.1 of Gekko japonicus. Classification (NCBI taxonomy): domain Eukaryota; kingdom Metazoa; phylum Chordata; class Lepidosauria; order Squamata; family Gekkonidae; genus Gekko; species Gekko japonicus. Next base: position 1,480,827 of record NW_015159716.1, read on the forward strand.
GAGGCTGGACTTCAACCCCCAAATCCAATTGTGACTCTGCTGGACATTGCAAAGTTGAGCAATAAGTTTTCAGAGCTTTTACAACACTACCTGTTCGGATGGACTTATCCATGCCTTCACTTGAGTCACTCCTTTTGAAGGAACTGTTCCTTTACTGATTATTTTTTTTACAGAATTCAAATCAAGAGTGGGCATCCTCAGTCAGATGCCAGCCCCCTGGTTGACCTGGCCAGGAGCACTGCCAGTCCCTGCCTGGTCAGCAGGGAGCATTCAGACACTACTGCCTGGCCTCTTTCCCCCCCCCCCCAAGTGTTTGGGCACTCTCCCTTCCCTTGGTGTGTGTCTCTGTGTGTGCACAGTTCCTCCTTCTCTCCCTTCTGCTCCTTTGCCAGAGAACTGGGGAAGACAATGGCAGCTGCCACTGGAAGATAAGAGAAGAAGAAGAGAAGAGATTGGATTTATACCCCGCCCTTCACTACCTGAAGGAGTCTCAGAGCAGTTTACAATCTCTTCCCCTTCCCGTCCCCACAACAGACACCCTGTGAGGTAGGTAGGGCTGAGAGAGCTCTCGTGAGAACTGCCCTTGAGAGAACAGCTCTGACAGAACTTGTGACTGACCCAAGGTCACACCAGCAGCTGCACGTGGAAGAGTGGGGAATCAAACCCGGTTCTCCCAGATTAAAGCCTGTGCTCCTAACCCCACTACACCAAACTGGCTGCGGTTACTAGTGAGCACCATTGCTGCTCAGCTGTTTGACCAGAGTAGGTTCCGCTTGGAAAAGCCATGCCGTGCTTGCTGGCCCACTCACTGATTTCTCTCAGAGCTGGAGGCCCTCAACAGGTTCTTAAGTGCCCAGGCTTGTCAACTCAGGGTTCAGAAATTCCTGGAGGTTTGAGGATGGAGCCTGGGAGAGTGGAGTTTAGGGAGGGGAGGGACCTTGGTAGGGTACAATCCAGTGCAATTCACCTTCTGAACCAGTCATTTTCTCCAGCAGACCAAAATAAGTAGAGACCAGGTGTAGTTGCAAGAGATCTCCAGCACCCACTTGGAGGCTGGGAACCATGTAATTGCTGCACACCGACTGAGGGGAGTGGGAGAGGTAGGAGTTAGCAGACAGGCTCAGTGGAATGCCCCTTGCCACCTCTTCAATTACAAGAAGAAAGCCCCCCCTCAAAAATGGCCTGCTGGGGATGGGAAATGCCCCCAGAGCAGACACTGATAAGAACAGCTAAGACAAAATTAAAAGGGGTAATCCAAATTGCCCTATTTCCTCACAGGCCGGTTGCCACTGAATCCTACGCACTTGCAATACATATTTTGAAATCTTTTGCTGTTGCTGTTGTTGTGACAAACAGTTTGCAGTGGTACAACTGGCTTGGGAGGGAAGATGGCTTGGTATAGTCCGATCTAGCCAAACCTTGGCTGCTAAATAGGGTTAGTACTTGGAAGGGACACCTGCAAAGAAGACTGTGCAGAGGAAGGCAATGGAAAACTACCTCTGCTTCTCACTTGCCTGGAAAGCCCCTCGCTGAGTCCATACGTTGGCTGTGACTTGATGCACTTTGCACACAAATAATTGGCTGTGTTGCACCAGTGAATCACAAGGGCAAACATTTAAATCATATTTTTCAAATTTTGCCAAATGTAAGATATATGAAATCTCATTTCTTCTCTCACGGATCTCAATTTAAAGGTAGAAGCAGTTTAACAACAAGTGGATTTCAGGAGAATGTAGCTTGATATAGTGCACTACAGATGAGGAAACTATTCTCTAGGTAGTAAAAGTAGCTAATGTGGAATACAAACTTTGAAAAAATGGTAGCACTACAATAATTTTATTAATAATTTCTATTGCATTGAAAACAACTTGAGTTTTTTAAACGATCAAAATGTACACTCAAATATTTTGTACAAACTGATATTCAAGACCAACTAAAGCATCAAATTCAAATCAGTTTAAATAAAAGTTTCTTAAGCATTTGTTACTCATCATACAAACAATTTCAATCCTTTATGCAGTATTATTTCACCAATTTTCCTTTCTGGACAACAACATACTATTAGCATACAACGTTTCAGAAAGCAAACGGGGATTCCTGAAGTACATTTTCAAAGTACCTTCTAAAAGACAGTACAAGTAAATTGCAAAATACATGTTCCCTGACCGGGAATCGAACCCGGGCCGCGGCGGTGAGAGCGCCGAATCCTAACCACTAGACCACCAGGGAAGCTGTGTCAAAAGTTTCTAAATAGATGTATACAATGTATTCAAGCAGTTTCTCGGTACTATATAATCATACCCGTAGCGTTAATAAATTCACTTTTAAACGTCGTTTGTAGTTAAATAAAGCTCCCTACAATTGCATTATGCAGACCAGTTGAATAAAGTATCTACACCAGGAAGGAAAACATCAACACTGAGGAAGCAGACGCTGCTTTTCGTTCTTAAGCCAAACTGTACCAGAAGCACCGATGCTTTGCAGGTCTGAAATTCAGTTTTAAAACAAAAAGAACCCCATCGCACCCGAGTTTAAACTCTATAAAATACTCTCAAAGTACTACTGGGAAACTTTTAAACGAATAAGGGAAGTGTCAAACGAAAAAGCATAAACCGGAGGTGGGAGGAACTAACATATACTTAAAGATTGTTTTAGTTTTTTTCTTCTTAATTTCGGTCGCGCTAATTTTTAACTTTATGTAAGCACTGGACACGCATACTAGAAAGAAAAGGAAAAGGGGGAAGAAAAAAAATAGATGTGTCAGAAGTGGGATTTGAACCCACGCCTCCATACGGAGACCAGAACACCCAGAACCGGGAAGGTTGAAACCTTGAGTCTGGCGCCTTAGACCACTCGGCCATCCTGACACTTACGGAAAAGTACTTTAAGCAAAGCACCCTAATTATTGCGTCGCCTAGCCTTGCTACATAACAATACCTTCTCCCCTTCCCGTCAATTTACTTTATATGCGAACTGCCTAACTTTCCACTAAGGAACAAATAACAGGGCCGGGTAGAGAGGAGCGGGTTCCCTTGCAAGTGACCGAGAACGCCGTCGATCCGAGAACGCCGTCACAAGCCGGGGGGGGGGGGGGATAGATCTGAGACAACTTGAATAGACAATTCAAGTAGACAAGTTCTGTGCCATGTGAAAAACAAGTTTAGTATAAACTATTTACTGTGTTCTACAGCCCATTTCGTTCATCTGATGAAGTCGGCTCTATCCCCAAAAAAACTTGGGCTGGGAAAAAAGTTGGTTCTAGATTATTTTAAATGGATTCTTGTGAATTCATATGACATACACTGAAATAACACAAAGCTATCTCATGTTGTAGGACCATCATGCCCATAGACACCACCATAAAAATGGTTTTGTAGCTCTTTGGAGAGGGAAAAAAATAGATCCAAGGCACGAATCCTTGTGGATCCTCATGGTTTTTGCATGGAGTCTACTGAAATCAACTGCCAAATCACAGATCACAGTAATGCACCACAGAAACATGGAGTCAGTGCTCCATGGGACCACCAGGGCACAAGAATATAGATCAACAGACATTAATCTTTATGATTTTAAAATAGATTCCTTCAATATTCACTGTCAAATCACTGCCACCTAGATCTATGCCACCATAACAGTGAGACTAGATAACTATAATGCACTCTACATGGTTTCCAAGTCCACAAAATGTACCACAGAAAAATTGTAAGTTATATGGAGCCATTGTGGTGCGCTCTATAGCTCTACCCAAGTCTCTTGGTGATACTGTACAGGTCTTGAGCCACTGCCTGACTGCTCTGGTTCAGTGCTTGAGAGCACACAAATCGAAACCAAGCCCAGGCAAGACAGACCTAATGCTGGGTTGGGAGCCTGATGTTGCGCTTCCTGTTTTTCATAGGGTTCAACTGGCCCTAGCTGACTCCGTTAAGAGCCTGTGAGTTATACTGGACCCTGCATTACATTGCTGGAGAACCAAGTTCATGCAGCTGCAAAAACTGCTTTCTCCCCCAACTCAGGAAGATGGTCCTCTGCCTTGACTTGGCTGATCTGGCAGCCTAGATCCATGCCACTGGAACATTGAGACTAGACAACTGTAATAAACTCTACAAAGGTCTCCTTTTGAAATTGACCAAGAGGCTCCAGCTCCTGAAGAATGCTGCAGCTCCATTATTCTTGGGAGCTAGGCACAGCATGCACACCCATTCTGCAGTTACCAAGCTCCATTCAAGGTATTGGCCATCACATACAAAGGCCTTCACGGCCTTGGACCCTCATATCTGCAACACTGCCTCTCCACCTATGCCACACTGTAACAACTTTGCTCATCTGAGCAGGGCCTTCTGCAGGTGCCACCCTGCAGATGGGCAAAATCAATTAATGCTGTACAGATGCCTTCTCTGTAGTGGCCCCCCACATTGTGAAATGGCCTGCCTGAGGAGGTCAGGAAGGCTCTCATGCTTCTGGCATTTTTAAAATTACATAAAACAGAATTGCTCAGGAGGGCATTTTTTATAAATGAAATATGGCTACATCATAACAGATTGGTCTGAGAAAATATACCGTGTTTCTACTGATGTAATACTATGTTCTGCATTATTTAACAGTCATGTTTAATTCTTATGCTTTGTTTAGACAATCTGAAAAATTCTGTAATTCCTAGTCTTATTACATTGCTTATTAGATGCACCATCCTACTGATTGCATTGATTTACATTGTATAATCCGCCTTGACTCTCAGAGAGAAAGGATGGGACTATAAGTAATGTAAACAAACAAACAAACAAACTCCTGGATTCTCACAATTGTTATATGGATACTCCTGAAATTCAAAGGAAATTACACATTTTATTTATTTTTATTTATTTAATTAGATTTTTACCCCGCCCTCCCAGCAAGGCCGGCTCAGGGTGGCTTACATAATAATATAAAACAATATATAATAATAGAATATATAATATAAAACCGAATTAGACACAATTTAAAATCATACTATACAACGTATTAAAGTGCTAGCAGTGTTCAGTCAGCTTCTTGATCTCTATCAGATGTCCCAGGTACTCGGGTCAGGCTATACTTGGGGACCCTGGGGTCGGGGTCGCTTTCCCAACTGTCAGAAGTCAGTGGTGACAGTGGCTCCAAATGCCTGGTGGAACAGCTCTGTTTTATAGGCCCTGTGGAACTGTAACAGGTCCTACAGGGCCCTGATCTCCTCTGGGAGCTCATTCCACCAGAATGGAGCCACCACCGAGAAAGCCCTAGCCCTCGTTGTCACTAGCCTGGCTTCCTTGATGTGGGAGGACCAGACGGTTCTGGGTCCTCGATTGCAGCACTCTGGGGAACATATGGGGAAAGGCTGTCCCTCAGGTATGCAGGTATGCAGCACATCACACTGATATCCATGTACTGCCACACATACACGATAGATGTAGCACTCTGTAGCTCTACAGTGGTGTGAAATCCCAGAACATGGGTCCTTATAGACCTTTCCAATTTTTACATGCAACCCCTCGTATTTTATTGTCAAATCACATGGTATGTACTACAAAAATGCACATTCAACACTTCACTGTTGTGCGCAACCATGGATCTTCATCAATTTTAATTAAGTTCGCTGCAATTCAAATAACTACCATTTCTGCTTCAAGGTGATTGTGGAAATGCAATGTTTTGTAGGCATGGATGTGGGCTAATAATCCAAGAACATTCTTACTTTGAATCGAGATTTTGTATGGCAACACTGCTCAAATGTATTCAGTGCATGATTTTTGCAGTGCCATCTGGCGCAGATGAGAATGGTGATTAAATAATGGGTGTTCCCATATATAAGTAATGAGAAGGCAAGCCTGAAGTTTATGATTTTGCATCATGATTTTGAAGCAATGGAACTACGAATTTCTGAATGAAAACTGTGGGCACAGATGTGCGCTGCAATTAACTGTTAGCTTAGCTGCATCTGTGAAACACACATAGATCTGTGCTTCAAGACAGTATTTTATTCAGTGAGTAAAATGAGGTGCTAGATCTATGATATTTGAAGTGTAAATGAGCTGTGATGAAACGGTTGAAGTGATTACCAAGCAAAAAGCAAGATTTTAAAGTAAGTGCCTAGCTTTCCAGCAAAGGAAGCCTAAAAATTGGCAGCCTCTGTGGGAATCCATGAAACGATCTATTCCTGTGCCATAGCAAGACCATGAAGTTTTACAATGCAGTTTGTATAAATAGATGTGTGATAAGATTATGGATCTCCCGTTGGGGTAAGAATCCATGTTTTTGCTCTCTGAGGCACTGGATCTGTCTGTGTATATACATATTATGTTTGATTTCATTAACAATTTCAGAGGTCTCTCTTGAAATCCATGAGAATTACCTCAGAGCCATATTTTTTTGTACCACAGCAGGACTGTGAAGCACCAGATCTACATTTTTACTGTGCACGCCATGGTTATAAATATGACTTAGAAAGGATTTCAGGTGATGCCAAGTCAAAACTGTGAGGATCCATGTCTTGATCATGTTTTTGTACTGTGGTTATGCTATGAAGCACTGGATTTTTATAACGCAGCCCAGGGACATGCCCCATGAATGGATGGTGCACTTTGGGTGACTGAATGTAGAAAAGTCACAAGAAATTATAATTTGAATCCATGTTTTTGCACTACAGCAGGACTATGGAGTGCTGGATTTACCATTTTTACAATGTATTTATTTACTTTATTTAAAGTCCAGCTTCCTCGTGGACACTCAAGGCAGATTACAAAATTTAACAACACAATAGGAACAGTGTAAGACATATAATAAGACATGTAATACATGTAGTCCATGTATATGGAGTTGATTTGTGACATGACTGTGGATTTCTATGGGTTTTTTAAAAAAAAATCACCACAAACCTTAGAGGAGCCATGAGAATCCATATAGGTCCCGTTTTTACCTCCCTATTTTAAAATTATATAAGAACAGTTTGAAAAGGGGTGGAATCCGAGGGAAAATCTGGGTTTTTCTCAATCAGAAAAAGGTGCTGCTACTAACCTGGCTACCTATCTGGAATTATCATCCATGGAAAAATGCTGGTTTTTTCCCCTTTGTGGGATGGAAACAAGATTTGGGGGGAAAATGAGAAATAGATCTACAGCTACCATCATGCTCTCCGGAGAGAACTCCGGATTCCATCACTCCTTGGTCTTGAAACCACGGCAAAAGGTGCAGTAAGGTGCCTTTTACCTAAAAAGTTTTACAGTCCTGAGCGCTCTGCCACAGCTCAGGGCGGTTGAACTACAACTCCCATAATATACTGTGATCTAGCGGACTATAGGCATATGGCTGGGTGAAATGCGCACGCGCACAAGGTCAAAACACTTTCCTCCCACTCAGCTGCCATATTCCGCCACTCTTCCTCTCCTGTGAAGGCTAAGGGTAGGAGCACGGGGGGGAGAAATCATCCCTCTTAAAGGGGCCACGGTGCCTGCGGTGTGGGCCCCACTTCTTGGATCAATAAGGGGGCCCGCAAATGTAAGATTAGCGCTTCCCGCACCAACGAAAATGGACTCACTGACGGCGAGAAGTCCCGTGCTTCAGGGCGAAGCTTGATCGAAACGGTTGGTGGGGAGGAGGGGCGCGCGAGTAACGGAGGGAAACGACACTCCAACGGCGCCTGCTACTGCGCGCTGGCCTCTGATTTGCCAGGGCCCGGGAAAGCAGGTAGTCATTGGCTAGAGGCAGAGGGAGGGAGGTGGGAATAGAAGGAGGGAGGGTAGAGATTGGAAAGGGGCGTGGCTTTGAGCACTGGGGGCGTGGTTAGAAGGGGTGGTGTCAGGCATGGGTGTGAGTCCGAAGAGAGGGCTTCGCAAATTGGGGGGATCTGATAAATATGCAGTTTTCCCCGTAAAGTCCTTATTGGTCATTTGGGATATCACTCTATTGCACCAGCAAGGTCACTACTACCCTTTCCAAATTCATCTAGTGCTTGGTGCTGTACAGGGCATGGAAGTGACACACAGTCAGCTTCCAGGATGTGTGCAAAAAAATAAGGGCCAGAACAAGAAAAAGCAATATAATAACCAGACCGAGAAAAAGCAAAGAAACAGTTGGTGCAATGAGAAAAGAACATATTCAGCTTGAAAACCCCTGTGCATTTTGCCCACATCAATATACACCATTTTATTACTATTAGGACATCAGTGTATTAATTGATTGATTGATTTATACCCTGCCCTCCCCACTGGAGCTATATTTCTTACATATTGACCAAGTTTTTTTAAAAAAGTATTTTGTTGTTGTTGTTCAGTTGCACAATCGAGTCCGACTCTTCGCGACCCATAGACCACATCACGCTAGGCCCTCCTTCTGTCATGCTTCGGAGTTTACTTAATTTCATGTTCGTTGCCTTGATAACACTGTCTAACCATCTCATCCTTTGCCATCCCCTTCTTCTTTGACCTTCAGTCTTTCCCAGCATCAGGGTCTTCTCCAGTGAGGACTCCCTTCTCATTTGGTGGCCAAAGTATTTGAGCTTCAGCTTCAGTATCTGGCCTTCCAGGGAACAGTCAGGGTTGATTTCTTTTAGGATTGACTGATTTGATCTCCTTGCAGTCCAGGGAACTCTCAGGAGTCTTCTCCAGCACCATGATTCAAAAGAATCTGTTCTTTGGCGCTCAGCCTTATAGTCCAACTCTCGCAGCCATACATGACTACTGGGAATACCATTGCTTTCACCATACGGACTTTTGTTGGCAGGGTGATGTCTCTACTATTTATTATGCTACTATTCTTTTTAAGGATATGTAATTAAGATGATACATTGCTGTATTATTCACATTTGCTTATATTTGTATATTTTTACAGATTCCCCCACCCATGAAGCTCAGGTGAAATGCATAGGGCAGGGGTCACCATCCCTTTTGAGCCTGTGGGTGCCTTTGGAATTCTGACACAGTGTGATGGGCATGTGCTGACCTGGATAGCCCAGGCTAGCCTGATCTTGTTAGATCTCAGAAGCTAAGCAGGGTCAGTCCTGGTTAGTATTTGGATGGGAGACCTCCAAAAGATACCAGAGTCATGATGCAGAGGCCAGGCAATGGCAAAAACCACCTTTGAATGTCTCTTGCCTTGAAAATTGTCCTGGAATTCCCTTACAGGTTGCCATGAATCAGCTGCAACTTGATGGCAAAAAAAAAGGTGGATGCAACCACTAAATGGCTACTGCAGCGTATCGTTGGTCACAAGGTGAAGATCCTTGTGCTGTGGTGACAAAGCCATATGAAAAAATCTGCACAGCCAATCAAACCTCCATTGGCCAGGCTGTAGCCTTGTTGGGCGAAAGCCCCACGTGGCCCGCCACACTTTCTAAAAACACTTGGTGAGCTCCAGGAATGATGTTGCAGGTGCCCACAGACACGACATTGGGGAACCCTGGTGTAGGGTTTGCCAGACAGAATGCATTATTCTTCCCACTGCACCAACTGGTTCTTTGCTTTATCAGCTTCCAGCATGGCAAGTTGAGAATCAAAGATTTCTGTTTGTGTCAGCTGAGTGATACCGTTAAGGTCGGCAGATAATAGCCCGTAATATCTTATGGTGCATGGAGTGTATGATGTGTCACGGGACCAGCCCAGCTATTTCTGAACGTCTCTTGCCTTGAAAACCCTACAGGGTCACCATAAGTCTGCTGCTACTTGATGGTAAATTTCCTCCACCACCATCAAGCTTCTTGGAGAAAAGGAGAGATTAAAAATGCATTGCACTAATTCTTTCTGGTTCTCTCATTCCTTCTTGGGAAGAAGCTGGATTGTGATCTACTGGCATTTCTTACATTTGTATTACACCCTTCCTCCAAGGAAATGTGGGCAGCATACACAGTCCTCTCCTCCTCCATCTTATGCGTTGTGAATTAGGTTAGGTGAAAGTGGCCAAAGGTCAGTCTCTGTGCTTCATGATGTGGATTGGAAACTGGGTTTCCCCTGGCCTAATCACTAACCTTCTGACACACAGGACCCTAGACTGCATCCTGATAGATCTCCTAAAGCTCCTGACACTGAAGCTACAGGAGGTCCTCTTTGTCCAGTGCTGCGTGACTTAAATGTAACTCTCAGGACAAGTCTAGTCTTCTCCCCAAAAGCCGATTTCTGAAAGGTTTCTACACCAACAAAGGTTGCCCCTCATTTTTATAGCTGTCAGCATAATCATCTGCACTGCATTCATTCCTACCTAGTAAAGTCAAATATAGCAGTGCTGACACAATTGCTGTTTAAAAATTTCTCACCTGTCAAATGATAGTATTATCTGCCTTGGTTGTCTGTGGCTAGTTTTTCAGTAGCTTTTTGAGCTTTTGGACCCCCTAATGATTAGTAACTGAGATTATACTCAGTATTTGCACAGGCAGATGCCCCAATGTATAATTTATACAGTGCTGCAGGTAATTATGACAAGCTCCTGGGGGTGAATTTTATAAAGGACTTCCTTCCCTGGGAGGAGTCTTTTTGCAACCAGCTCCAACTGGTAGATCCCAAATCTTTGGCAGAAGATAAAAAGTTGATTTCTCACACCTGAAGTCTGAGTACTGTTCCTCATTGGCCAGAACATGGGACATCTATCCTCAAAGTAACTTCCAGGAAAGATCATTCTGTTCCATCTGTAACTTAATGCAATTATGGGAATTAATGCAATTCTGCAGGGCCTGTAAAACAGAGATGTTCTGCCAGGCCTTTGGTTGAGGACAGCAATGGTTTCCATCATGGCTGGCACCCCCACCCCCACCCCTTCTTCTACTTTCTCACTTTGGCCTCCTCCTCGCCCTGCAGATGAGACAGCACCACAGACTAGAGTGGGTTTTAGGATTAAATCAATGACGCCATATTGGGATTATTAATAATATAGGAACAAATGATTCCACAGTGGCTCAAGGATTTTAACAATGTCATGTTGATGTTTTTAACATTGTTGTACATCGCCCAGAACCCTGTGTACTCAGGGATTGGGTGATTCACAAATCTAACATATAAACAAACAAAATGGGAATAAGAGGGCTCCAGCTAAGTGGATATTTGTCATTATTAATTTATCTCTTCTGTTTTCTGGGGTTATTAAGCATTCAACTCCAAGACTGCCCAGTACCTCAGTCTCTGCCTCTTCTTCCTACCAACAGCAGTCAGCTGACCCTTCTAATTCACGAGCCCTATATGGGCAGGCAGCAGTCATTTCCCCCTACTATCTATATAGCTATCAGTGCTTGTAAATATCCCATAATATCACAGCAGTTTATGCAGTGACTACAAAGGACTGACTGATTAGATTTTTAAAAATTATATATTAAAAACTGTAAATTGTAATCACAGCTTAAAATTCCTCTCCTTGATTAACCGGTATGGCTAATTGACAGATGCAGGACTATTGAAGGGCACTGCATCCGTTCCATTCTCCCTGGACCAAACTAGATGAAGAGAAATTTAGAAGGCATTTCCTTCCAACAGTGTCTTGGCTGGTAGTAGTAGGAAGGTTCCATCTGCCCCAGGAGCCTATCTTTCATACTGTCTGTCATAGAGACACTCCTTTAGGTGTTCCATGATGCTCACATGTTAAGAACCAAGGACATAGCCCTAGCCTGGGTTCTATTTTCTCAGCCATGACAAAGGATAATAAAACATTGGGAACTGGCTTTCACATTTGTTGATGGATCTGGGTGGAGGCTTTCTCATGTGTTCAGGCTTCTAACAGAATCACCCTTTGTTAAGAATCTGTAACATGTAAATAACCTTTACATGTCATTTATTAATTAACTAAAACCAGACTGTTGTGTTTTGACTGATTGTCCACATAGATATAAAACACATACTTCTAATTGGTGGGTCACGGCTTGGTTGAATTTTTGCGGATCGTAACCTGATTTTCTTTCTTCGACATACTCTTCCTCAGTGGGGTGGCTTTGTGATCATGGAACATGGCCGCCAGGGACGCCAGCGGGCCTCCGAAACCATCCGCAAGCAGAAACGTAAGGAATTGGATGCTCGGCGCAGCAAATGCCGCATCCGTATTGGCAGCCACCTGGAACAATGGTGTCAGCTCAAGGAGCAGCTGGGTTTTTCCTTGCACTCCCAGCTTGCCAAGTACCTGCTTGACAGGTGAGGGGTGTGTGTGTTTGTAGGAGTGCTCCCCAGGCAGTTTTTTCTACCACTCATCTAGTTCTGTCTGAACGTTACCTAAGAGGAAAACGTTAGATTGCTCAATGGAACATTTTGTGTGCTGGAAGCCGTGCTTGCAGTTTCTAATACAGGCTGACCCCGGTGTGGTTTATGAAAGCTGCATAATGGTGGCCACCTACACACAAGGGAAGGCTCCCTACCTGCTCAGGGGGCTCCTCAGTTGTGCAGAAAAATGTGGCCTTGTAAATTAACCAAAGGAAAAAGAGCCTCAAAAAACAACCTGATGATGACTGGCAATGCTCCAGAAGGGGTGATGTAGACCAAGTCAATGGTCCTAGTCAGATACTAACTTCTGCCACCTGAGGTATTTTTTGTGGACATCCCAGGGATCAAACTGGGTTTTTTTGGTATGCAAAGCTGGTGCTCTACCACTGAGCCATGATCTCTGTCCTAAGGATTGTGTGAGGGACCTGCTCTAACACTTGATCTCTTAGAAAATCTGGGCAAGGGGAGATTTTGGAATAAGGGATGAAATCAAATTGTTTATCCCTTAAATTAGGTCCCTAATTTAGTAGAACTTATAATTAATGAACTGCCCTGCTGTGTGTTCGACTTGTTCACCTGCTGTTCTTTTTTTTCTTCTTTTTCGTGCAGGTACAGCTCACAAGGCTGTGTGCTCAAAATGGGTAAGAGCCCTGGCTAGTTCTCTCTAGAGGAAGGAGGAGGCCTTTGATTAATATTTATTCATTAAATCTCACTGCAGCCTCTCTCAGAAGTACAACCGATTGCCAGCTTGATAACTTGGTTTGAGGAACAGTATAGCAGCCTGAGTGTCAATACTTGCTTATAGCAAGTGGACAAGGGGCTAAATTGCAATGAAGTTCAAGGACTGTATTCTTCCAAAGATGAGGACAAGCTTTGCAGACAATGACAGTAGTCTGTTCCAAAAGGAAGTTCAGTCCCAGCCTGTAGAAGGCTTCCTGTACAAGAGAGAGCAGTGTGTCTTTCTCTATGAGAATACTACGTCTTGGATCCTAAGCCTTGCTTCTGCTTGTGTTGTGCTTCGTCAGTTACCAGGGTGCCCCCCCCCCACTGCAGTGTGCTCCTCTGGTGCTAGGCTTCCTTCAAACTGAACACTGTCCTGGCAGTGGGAAAAGGGATGCCACTCCAGTTGTTACTGCCTAGTACTATCCTAGTTCAAGGCTGCTATAGGATTTACAAGATAATCTGTCTGAATCCTAAAAATAGCACTATATAAATACTAAACAATATGGTAATTTAAAAAAAAATACTATGCGAAGGGCATTTTTAAAAAATGTACAAGTTTTTTACTTTGGGGCTTGTGATCCCCCCCCCCCAACTGCAAAAAGAACCAATTGAAATGGTCAGTCATAAGTTCTTGGAGATGGTTAAAAGCATTATTTAAGAAGAGCTAGAAGCAGTCCTTGTGTTCAGAGAAATCAACTGTCCTAGTCCTGATTCTGGATCACTTTAAAACTCAGCTCAAGACTGAATGCTCCATGAAATGTAAAGTTCCCATACGTAGAAAACTAGCACATCAGCAAGAAAGTTGCTCTCAGAGCACTTTGCCTGCACACTGAACTGAACCCAGAAGGCCCTTTTGCAGATGTACAGACCAATCATCTGCTTCTAGTCATTTTTTAAAAGATAAATATTGTGTAATGAGTAATAATCTCTGCAGTATTATGTAAATAATTTTCATGGTATGCAAAATAAGATCTGCAGATAAGCAGAGCTTGTACCTATCTTGTTTTAATTATACTCCTTGGGGAAAAATGAGTAAGGCTTAGTGGCAGTTCTGTTAGTCTGGTTTACTTTTTTAAAGGGGAACCATGGTACTCGTCTGTGTCATAAACATCCCAGTGGGAGAACTGAGTAGGCAACATAAATATCCCATGCTTAGGATGGTGGTGGGTTATATTGTGATGCAGAATTCTTGTAATATGTAGATGAGAAATTTCGTATGCAGAGGAGGGCAAGATGTTCTTCATAAAACTCAGGATTGCAGATTTCTCTCTCTCACTGACTTTATTTTCCCTCTTTTTTGTCCGTCCAGGACAGGACAGTTCCAGTGCAACTGCCACCCCTCTTCCTGCTGATGCACTGCAGAACCTTGTGGTCCTGTCTCACAACCATAGCCAGGAATGTGGCTTCATCCCTGACATGAAGTCCTCGTTGTTGGCACAGAAAGGAGCTCCGGGTGGCCTGGTCTGGGAGTGCCTGGCAGGTCACACCTTCTCTTGGAGCCCCCCCAACCCACTGCCCTCCACGCCACCTCCCCGCAAAGCAGCCTCTAGACGCAGGGAGGAGAAAATAGCAAGTTCCAAGGCCAGCCCTCCCCCCTCCCCTATCATCCGACGCCGGCGCTCCCTCCGCAGGGCAGCTGCAGCCCATGCGTTTTCTTTAGCCCTCGCTTCTGACTCCCCGTGTCCAGTGGATGAGGCAGAGCTACCTTCTAAGGAAGATGGGCAGGGCAGTGTGGACCAAGAACAAACAGTGTGCTTGTCTCCCAGTGGTGGAACAGGCCTTGGCGAGGAGGCAGAACTGCTTGATAGTGACAAGACTGAGACGGGTAAGGGTGCTGGCAGGCAGGCAGATAACCAGCATGAAGTTCACTGACTTAGAATGCTGGGGGACTGGAAAGGTTCTTCATTGGTGGAGGGCAGGAGGGAGTCGCTTGGAATGCCACGGTGGTACATCAGGCACAGCTGAAATATGTGCCGTTGAGGTCCAAGAGATCTGGGAAGCCTGGCCCTTGTATGCCTCTCTGAACTCTTTGGAGCAGGTGTGGATAAAAATAAGCAACAGTCTTGCTACAAATTAAAATATAGAGGCTGCAATCACACACACTAAATAACCCACTTTCAATCCACTTTCCAACTGGATTTTACTGTGTGAACTGGCAAAATCCAATTGCAAAGTGCATTGAAAGTGGATCATTTAGTGTGTGTGATCGCAGCCATAGTCTGCGACTACCTGCTATTGTCAGAACTTGGAAGCTAAGCAGGGCCGGGACTTGGATGGGAGACCACCTCAGTTCATCTCTTTTGCCTTTGAAACCCCATGAGATGGAACTTCATGGGAGACACCATGCTTCGGCTGCAACTTGACAGCATACTTTACTTACTTGCTTCAAGCTCTCATGACTACTGAGGAACTAAGTATGTGTCAAATGCTCAAAACCCATGGGGGAGACAGGGGTTCTGAGGGGATTTCTACTATTGCTGTTCCCAGAGCTGCCACTGGGAGACTCAATGAGGAAACTGCCTTGTGTTGAGCAAGATCCTCCACCTAGCCTAGCACTGTCTGCTGTGGTGCATTAGGAAGGAAACTAATGTCATGCGATACCCAGGACTAGTTGCAAAAGAGCTCTTGAAGACGCATTTATTTTGCCTGTCTGATATGGAGAGTGGCTGTGGTCACCATAATTTGCTGCTCCCTTGACTGTGTAAGATGATGACTCCATCGTCCCAGCCTTTGACCACCCTGTGTTTTCTCCTGCAGCAGCTCCCTCCCA
Organism: Gekko japonicus; assembly: GCF_001447785.1. Classification (NCBI taxonomy): domain Eukaryota; kingdom Metazoa; phylum Chordata; class Lepidosauria; order Squamata; family Gekkonidae; genus Gekko; species Gekko japonicus. The sequence continues at coordinate 1,496,496 of NW_015159716.1, forward strand.
AGAGGTTCCAAGTAGCACAGAAATCGCAGTGCCTGAAAGGTCAGTACTTTCCTCTTGTTCCTCTCTGATCAACCATATCAGCACCTCATAGAGGCTGGGGAGAGGAGTGAGTGGATCTTCACGTCTAGCAATCCCCAGCTATTAAGCTGTTGTGTCACATCTGAATATTATCTGCCATTCCTGTGTGTAAGTGGTTCTATTCAGAACGGCAAAGCAGCCTCCGCAGAGAGGACAGAAATTGTGGGATACCAGAAGATCGTTTTCTGCCCTGGCTAAAAATCCTGATTACAAAGAAGAAGAAGAGAAGAAAAGATTGGATTTATACCCCGCCCTTCGCTTGGAGTCTCAGAGCAGCTTACAAACTCCTTTCCCTTCCCCTCCCCACAACAGACGCCCTGTGAGATAGGTGGGGCTGAGAGAGCTCTGACAGAAACTGCTCTTTTTCAAGGACAGCTCTTATCAGAACTATGGCTTGCCCAAGGTCATCTAGCAGCCGCAAGTGGAGGAGTGGGGAATCAAACCTGGTTCTCCCAGAATAGAGTCCGCGCACTTAACCACTACACCAAACTGGCTAAGAGTGACCTGAAAATTATTTAATAGAAGAACCTGCAGTGAGTGAGCCTGGGCCATATCTGCTCCCCCCAGCAAGGGCAGTGGTTGTGGCTCCTTAATAGTCAATGTAGGAGCAAAGGAGGAATATGGAGGGAGCAGGGACTTTGGGTATTCTTTCTGCCAGCAGGCCAGTAGCAGAGGGAATCAACTTGATAGTGGGGGGTGTCGGCTTTTCCATGTGACTGTGTGGTGGCAGCACTGGTTGTATGAGGTCTCTGATCAGCAATTATGGCCATCAGAAGGCCACTTCAGGGAGGGATAGTGTGCGTGCACCGTGTGTGTGCTTGGCCAGCCATTTCTCCCCCTCCCTTTTCAAAATGGCCCTCCAGGAAGCTGCAGTTCACTGATCAGGCTCCAGTCTAATCTGCTGCTCTACAGCATGAGCCACTGCACATTTGCTCACACACAGACATATCATGTGCACCACTGAAAAGGACACATCTCCCCACTCTATAATGTGTGGCTTCAGAGATTGGATGTCCCACTCCAAAACTGCCAACGCAATTTTAGGAGACTGCAACAGACTTTCATTACTGCAGATTTAGGACTGTGGAATCATGTTCTGTGACAGGGGTGTGTTTTCTATCCAACCTTGCCTGGCTAGATTGGGAAGTATCTCACCCTTCCTCCAAGGAGCTCAGACCATTAGCAGAATATTCTATTCATGGTTCTCCCCCTGCCTTGTAACTGGCCTATGAACTTCTCCCCCACCCCACCCCGACCATTGTAATGAGATCCAAGATGAGCAAACAAGTGAGGGTGTAGCTAACGTAGTAAGAGCCCTGCTGGATGAGACCCGTGATCCATCTAGTCCAGCATCCTGTTTCAGGCAGTGGCTAATCTGGAGATGTGCTCAGATACCGGACTCTGAAGAGCTCCAACAGGATCTCTCCAAACTGGGTGAGCGGGCAACAGTTTAGCTGATGGGGTTCACTGTGAGTAAGTGCAGTAGTCTTCACCTTCATGTCCTGAATGGGAGCATCTGGCTGGTGTGATTTATCACGGGTGTCTCTGATACTCTGGCGGAACACTCTGTCAAAGAGCCACAAACAGATATTGGTAATTCTCTTGCTTTTAGGGTTGGGAGTGGCTGCACTAGGTGGTCCATTCCCAGCTGAAGAATCTTTGAGCTCTGCATCTTCCCTTTTTGTTTTGTTCCCCTTTCTGCAGCACTTTGCCCCTGCCAGAGGGAAAGCCAGAGTCAGAGCCTGACCAACCAGAGGAGGAGGAAGGAGGAGGAGAGGATTTGGCAGAGGAAGACCACTTGGCATACACAGATGACCTGCGAGATGAAAATTATCATCCTTCCCTAGACAGGTAGGTTGGATTTTAGGGGGCGTCCTGGAAGCAGTGCTGATTCTAATTCAGTGCTGATACTTGAAGAGGAGACAATTCACAAAACCAAACAAGGACCATGGTAAGTAGGAAAACCAACATACAACAAATACCGTGCACAGATGATTATAACATATCATAAATAATTTTATATTTTTTGAAAAATATTTTACAATAATTTCTTCATATATAATTAATCATCTTAATCACAATTCACAATATAAGAGATATCAAAAATATCAAATATCATCTCCATAGAATCTCAAAAGATATTGTACAACCTTATAATTAATAATAGTCCTCCTCTGTTACATAAAAGTTTCAAAAGAGAGGACTCCTTAAAGTCTCTTTATAACATGTGCTCTGTCTTCCTCCAACAGAGGTCCAGATATCCTTCTGTTTCAGAATCTTCCTCAGGGAGTTCAACAATAATTTTCAGCACAAGGTTGCCAAATACTAACATAAAAGATAGCAGGAACAGAATAGGTTACAATGCTAGTAATCTCATACTAGACAGATTCTCAAAGAAGTGAAAAGTTCTTACCCAAAGTTTTAATCCAAAATTCTCTTTCAATGAACGCTGCAAAAAAAAAATTTTTTTTTGATGAGCTATAAGCCTCCTCCAACGTGAAAAGCACGTTCAGTCACTCTTTAGGCTTGCAAAGTTTTATAGAGCACAAAAGGCATGGCTAATTAGAGGGACACAGTCCTCTACCAAAAGTCATGCGTGAGAATTAGAAATCAGTTTTTTGAGACTCTGTCCTTACATTAAAGGAGTATACATGCAGTAATTCACAGAAAACATAAGTCATTATATTGATTTAAACCATTTGGTTCCAGGGTATTAAAACAAGAAATATAGTCTGCTTCCTGTTGATGTAAAAGTTTATTAATATCCACCCTATTATAGGAATGATTTAAATTTTCTTTAAGTACAAAGAATCTTTGAAGGAGAAGTCTAAAAAGATTTTTTGACATGCAGTTTCTCTTACTGAGTATGTTAAAGCAGAGAGGATTCCTAGGGGTTTGAGAATTCAAAAGGCTTCTGCCTTGTTTAATGATGATGCAGAATTTAAATCTCAATGGATGGCTATTATGAACAAATGTTCATTAGACCTTATGCTTTTGATTATACAAAGATCTAATAAAGAAATTGATACTCTCAAAGGGGAAATTAACCATTTAGAGGATTCTGAAACAGAAGGATATCTGGACCTCTGTTGGAGGAAGACAGAGCACATGTTATAAAGAGACTTTAAGGAGTCCTCTCTTTTGAAACTTTTATGTAACAGAGGAGGACTATTATTAATTATAAGGTTGTACAATATCTTTTGAGATTCTATGGAGATGATATTTGATATTTTTGATATCTCTTATATTGTGAATTGTGATTAAGATGATTAATTATATATGAAGAAATTATTGTAAAATATTTTTCAAAAAATATAAAATTATTTATGATATGTTATAATCATCTGTGCACGGTATTTGTTGTATGAAGAGGAGACAAAGCAGGTATCTTGAACAAAGGGACTCTTGTGTGTAATTACTGCTGTGCACATGAAGGTCGCTCTCTAATGACTTTGACAGCCTGTTCTTTACTCACCCTTAGTGTCAAAATGCATATGATGATAGACTGGAATTCCAGACATTTTGTTAGGCCCCAAAAAACCAGGTAGGGGGGCTGGTACAACCTGGATAGGGACTGAAGTCTTGGGAAAAGGATGTGTGTGTCTGTGTGTGGACTTTTCCCTGCATCATTTCCCTGATTGGAAATGCCCCCATCCAGGGGTTGGGGAAAAGACAAGTATCCAAATTGTTCCCTAATTAAGACTTAAAGCCGCTTTGAGGGGTCAGCTCTGGTGCATATTTCCACCTCAAGCCAGCTTCTGTTTAAAGCCAGATTATACATCTTGATTTCCAGTTTATGGAGATTTTTTGACAATAAGGATTAACCCTCTCACTGCCATTCTTGGGCTGCGGTCACACGGAACAGAAGCCACACAAGTGAGACGGAAAACAGGCGGAGTTTCTGGGCGCGATCTCACCAGCACATCTGGGAAGCGTAGCACTCCCGTGGCACAACCGAGGCTTCCAGCCGAAACTGCGTGCCAAAAAACTAGTACCTTGGAGGTACTAGTTTCCGGAAACTGCGGGGCAAGGGCGGGCGTCTGATCACGTTTCCGATGGCATCCGGCGCCCGCCCATGTCCCCTTGCAAATAAGGTGTGTTTTTTTTGTCCACGTCTCTGTGGATGCGCACACGCACCCAACGGAGCATGCGCATTAGTCGTGTACACACAAAACCAAAACATTTTGCCGTGGCGCGCGCTTCTTTGTTGCGTGCCGGCTTGTCCTGTGATCAGCACCTCTCCCTTGCCATGGAACCTCCACGGTACCTCCACAGGACCTCCACGGGAGGTCTGATCGAGTAACTGCGCAGTAGTTTGCCGCAGGGCAAACATCCATGCTTCTCCCCCGCAGTTTCCTGCCCGTGTGACCGGGGCCTTGGAGTAACTTGCCCAAGAGGCTTTCAGGATATAGCCCAAACTAATGGAAAATGTAGCACACTTATTCCAAGTGAAAAAGAAGCTTTACGTAAATACACAGAGAAGAGGTAGGATTACAAAGACTGTGATTCAGAATGAATACAGACCTAATTCTGAGAATTAGCCATCTCAAGGCTACTCTCCAAAAGCAAAATAGGGTGGGGACGTATAAAATGTAACTACTAGATAGAACCGACTTCTATGTTGAAGATGCCTGATTTCAGGTGGAAAGGCCTGTGTTCTGCTTTTGATGGGTAGGAACAGACAAAGCACAAAGCCTTTGTTGTGGGATTTTTGAATATTAGTGCTCAGTTATCCAATTGGTTTAATTTGCAGCCCATTTACCTGGTCAAGTGTGGGGGGCATTTCACAGGCGAATCACAGAGATGGGGGGAGAACTTTGAATGGATCATTCTGCTAAGAGACTTGGAGGAAAAAAGAAGAAGAAGAAGAAGAAGAGGAGATTGGATTTATACCTTGCCCTTCACTACCTCAAGGAGTCTCAGAGTAGCTTACAAACCCTTTCCCTTCCCCTCCCCACAACAGACACCCTGTGAGGTAGGTGGGGCTGAGAGAGCTCTGAAAGAAACTGCTCTTTTTCAAGAACACCTCTGACAGAACTATGGGTTGCCCAACGTCATCCAGCAGCTGCAAGTGGAGGAGTAGGGATACAAACCTGATTCTCCCAGATTAGAGTCCGCACACTTAACCACTACACCAAACTGGCTCTCCAGGTGAAAAGAAAACGTACAAGATAGATAGATTAGCAGGGACGAAAGGGGGAATTGGTCTGGGATGAAATGTGGATGCAAACTTCAAGGAAGCTGACATCTTCCACCATGATAGGGTAGAGAAAGACAAACATTTGTTCTAAATGTAGTGGAATAGGTTTGTTTGACTACACATTCCCTGCCCGAAAAACAAAGGTCTTGAAGAATGCAGCAACAGTTTATTTGAACTGCTTCTCCCTCACTTCGGAGTGACTGTTGATCCTTAGGGTCTGGACAGTGTACAGACTGGGCTGAGTGAGAGGGACGATCTTGACTGAATGCCATACTGGCTGCATCAAGTCCAAAGCATAAGAGAATGTCACTCTAGTTGCAGTCTGGTAGATACACAGTCCCAGTGGCATTGATTGTTTTTGCCTCTGAGCTCCTGAGCAGGCAGCAGTACAACACAGGAGTGGCAGGTATAAACTCTATGCTGTGGTTAGGCCTGCCATCTCTCCTGCTCCTCTCAAGATGTTCCCCAAACTCCAGAGGCACATGCCACTTGTGATATTCATGCCAGAGGCTGAGGTAACGTATGTGGTAATGTCCAGTAATGCTAATCTGCAAATGTTGCTCTATTTGTTAATGCTTCTTTGATGCCTCCTGCAAACCAAACACTGGTCAGAAGCAGGAATTAAATTCTGTGTAAATTTTGCTGATCTGTAGGGACTCCTGGCTGCCAAGACTTCAACACTTGGCCAAGTGCTTCAAGAGGCCTGCAAAAGAGAACCAGCTGTCCAGTGAAACTTTCCCCCCTAGCCACAGCCCCTCTGAGGAGAAAAGTGGCGAAGCAGGGTGAGGAGACAGAGAGGTGGAGAGGGATGTTTACCTCAGACAGAGAACCAGAAAGGTGGAGACAAACAAACTCTTCTAGTTACAAAAGAGGGGCATGGCCAGAGGAGTGAGTCAAAGGGCTCTGTGCCCTTGGCATTTAGCCCGTGATCTTGAGTGAGCTGGGCCAGTGAGTCCAGGCCAGCAAAGCCCAGCTTTGTTTGTTGGTTTAAAGTACAGTTTTGTGTTTCTTATAAGCCAGTTTGAATCCCCAGTGGAGAGAAAAGCAGGGCAGTAAATAAATATAAATAAATTACACTGAGTAAGAACTTTCTAGAAACTAGGGTGATCATGAAATTAAACACCACGCAGAAATGTGGTGTGCCTCTCAACTCCCAGTTAAAAAAAAATTACTGTGGTTTGTGTATGTGTGTCTGATTTTGATTGGAGCAGCAGTCTGGGTGAGTGTGGGTGTGTGCGCTTAGGGCTGACAGATTCAGGTTGGGAAACTCCTGGAGATTTGGGGGTGGAGCCTGGGGAGGACAGGGACCTCAGTGGGGTACAATGCCATAGAGTCCACCCTCCAAAACATCCATTTTCTCCAGGGGAACTGCTCTCTGCAGTCTGGAGATAAGCTGTAATTCCAGGGGATTCTGAGGTCCCACCTGGAGGCTGGCACCCCTACGTTTAACCCTTTCCCCAATTAGAATTTCCCCAAGTTGCTATTTGCCCTGCAGGGCAGTTAAACACAGATCTGGTAACAGGATGGCCGCTAACTTAGCTTTAAAAGGAGTTAAACAAATTCATGGTTCTGAGTTTGTTGTAACAAGCTGAACAGAGTCTCCATGATTACAGCTAACATTCTAATTGCTGAGCTCAAACAGGAGGACATGGCTGTTCTACCATGCCTTCCTCACAGACTTCTAAGAGGCACCTGTTGGACTTCTGTTGGAGAAAGAATGCACACGTAGATGAACTTTGGATTTATACAGCAAAGCAATCCATAGAAACAACTTTTATTGGTTTTATACCACTCAGGATTGGATGGCTTTTAAAAGAATCCTGATAACTATAGTTTGATGAGGGTGCTGAGAAAGAGATCTGTAGCTCTCCTATATGAAGCTACAATTCCTAGGGTTCCCTGAGAGACAATATGACTGAAACCAAAGATGGCATAATGTAGATACATCCCATGGGGTACTTTTTTTTTACGGGATGGGTCATGTGAATATTCCAGTGCACCAAGGATTGGCTCAGCGCCATTTCTGTCTCTTTCGCATACTGCAGTTCACTGCCTACTGGAAATTTTTGAGATCTGCATGGTTAACTTTGGCTCCCGGGTAACCAGAGCAACTGGCCTAGGCCCCTAACACTAACGGGACTCAACTCTATCCCTACCACCCATTTTTTCAGTTTGGTTGCTTTGCCAATATTAGCCATAATGGCTGCCTGATGGCCCTTCTTGAGAGATACTTCTTTTTGTTTTCAGTTGCTAAGCTTCTTTTCCTTATAGGTGTAAGAAGCAGGCACAGCCTGGTGATGAAGATGTTGTCCAGATTGGTCCAAAGAGAATCAGGTGGGTCTTACTCTGGCAAATACATCCCTGGATTACTTGCAGTGCCATCTTAAACAGAGTTACACCCTTCTAAGCCCATGGACTCTAATGAATTTAGAAAGGTGTAATTTGGTTTAGGATTGCACTGCAATAGGAGGATTATGAGTCCAAGGCCTTGGAAACTGCTAGCTGCTGAGAGGGTGTAATAAGGCCTCACATTCAAGGCCCTAATGGAGGGAGGAGGAACAGAGGGACACCTGTCCACTGTTCTGTAATGCTGTTCTGATCTTTGAGCGCTGGTGTTTTTTAGGGGTTTCCTCTCCCTCTCTTCTCTCATGCCCATCCTTGCCTTGCTCCACAGGAAGGCAGCCAAGCGAGAGATCCTCCTCTGTGACTATGATGGCTGCGGGAAGATTTTCTCCAACCGGCAGTACTTGAATGTAAGTGGCCAGAAACATTGCTGGGGTGAGGAGGCAGCACACAAAAGGCTGCTCTGAGAACAGGCCTTGCTCCTGAAAATGCCAGTGCTGTATTGCTCAGCCAATCTATTATTATTATTATTGTTATTATTATTATTATTATTATTGACCGCCCTTCCCAGAAACCGGGCTCAAGGTGGTTTACAGTGATATAAAACCAGCAAAAGAACAATTCAAAGTGAGATAGCAAACAATAAAACATTAGATTCTAGAAAAAACAAGATGGCGTCCGAATCCTGATGGTGTCTCTATATTAGTAGGAGTGCCGTTGGAACCGTTGCTGCCCTCAGCCAAATGCCTGGTGGAACATCTCTGCGTTAGAATCTCTGCCAACCAAGCAAGCCTTTCCTAACCCATGACCTGCTGCTGCCCCATGGCCATTACCTACTACTCCCAGTGCCTGCTGAGAAACTAGGGCTCCCAACCTTTAGGTGGGCCTTGACTTACAAGTGTAATTGTTAGGGCAGAAAGATGGGATATAAATTTTGTAAACAAATATAAATAAAAAAGATGTCCAGATTACCAGTTCCTGTGGAGAAAATTGCTGCTTCAGAGGGTGGGCTCTATGGCATTATACTGTGCGAAGGTCTCTTCCTTCCCCCAAACCCAACCTTCAGCAGGCCCCACCCCCAAATCACCAGGAATTTCCCAATCTGGGGTTGGCACCCTGTGGGAATCTCAGTCCTGGCTGCTATGTTTCCTGATGATGTTACCTATTTGTCAAATCATAAGGCAATGTGGCCACTTGGACTGGGCTGCCAGGATAACCAGGTGTAGGTGTACCAGGCAGTCTGGACACCGTCTAAGGTAAAAGTTTGTTATCCTTTGTTACCCTCCTTGTGTGGTGCCTGTAATGCTTATACAGCAAATACCACTTCCCCCAGTGATGATGTCTAAAGCACACAATACAAGAAACGTGACCGTAATGCTTATTCAGCTAATACCATGCCAGGAACAGCAAAGAAAGGCGCAGACAAAGAAACTGTGAGCTGGGCTGGCAGAACTAGTAGGTTTAGTGTGAGAAAAAAGGAAGCTCCTTTACACCAAGTCAGACCTTTGGTCCATCTAGTTCAGTATTGGCTATTCTGATTGGCATCGGCTGTCTAGCATCTCAGACAGAGAACAACCTTTCCTATCACCTGCTCTTTGAGATCCTCTAATGACAGATGCCAGCAAGGCACTTAACATGGGACCTTCCACATGCAAAGCTGAGCCACAGGCTATGCTTGGTGGCTTTCCTTACTAATTCTCCTACTGAGAATTAACCCCACAACCTCTCGGGTTACTGTAGAACATATCGTGGGCTGGTCACACATTCTCAGCCTAACCTCCCTCACAGGATGGTTGGGATGATCATTTTGAGGATAAAATGGAAGATGGGAGAATGATGATGTAGGGTGTTTTTGAGTCCAACTGGGAAGAAAAGCAGGGTATAAAGATCTAAATAAATAAATTCTGGTAACAAGCAGTGTTCCCTCTAAGCTGAGTTAGTGTGAGCTAGCTCACAGTTTTTTAGCCTCTGGCTCACACGTTTTTGTCTTAGCTCAGGAAGGATGGCTCCAGACCAAATTAATTTATGCAGCAGCCAAATCGCTCGCTCACAACTTTTATGCCAGTAGCCCACAAAGCAGAATTTTTGCTCACAAGACAGCTTAGAGGGAGCATTGGTAACAAGCAACCATGTGGGGCTTTCTCCTTCATCACCTCGTGCTTGTGCGTATCTGGGCTGGAGCAGAGTGGTCTTTTGGCTTTTGACAGTGAAGCAATTTCTGCTGCCCTGGAATATGTGTTTTGTGTCACGGGAAATGCTAGGAGGACCATTTCTGATATTACAATTTTTCTTTTTTAATGATGTAGTTATTATTATATCACTTAAAATCTCTAGGCACTCATCAAAAATTAAAAATGAAGCGCGTATGTGCAATATAAAGGGATCAATTATCCCCTCAGTGTGATGTATCATTCCCTCATGATGTTTGTTGCCTTAACAGATTGGGACACGCACATCCCCCCCCCCCCAAGCTAACTTTATCACAGAAATACTCATCTTGCATTTCGGCTACTTCTTTTTTAGCACCACAAGAAATACCAGCATGTTCACCAAAAAACATTCACCTGTTCGGATCCCAGCTGCGGCAAGTCTTTCAACTTCAAGAAACACCTCAAGGAGCACGAGAAGCTGCACAGCGGTGAGCCCACCACAACCTCCCTCTGAGGATTGTGGGGTCCCTTCTCCCACTCCAGCCATGAAAGAGCTTTTGCCCGGCCTTCAGCTGGAACCATTTTATAACGTTCGATCCCTCCAAAATATCCAGACATATTTTTCTGTGGTACAGCGTCAATTTCCTCCTTCACCAAGCTGAGCTATCTGACCATTTGCCAAGCAACCAGGGCCCTGGCATGTGGCATTAGATACCAGTGGTACATCTGCAAGAGATAGTAGCAGGGGTGGGCTGTGGCTCAGTGGCAGAGCATCTGCCTTGTATACAGAAGGTCCAAGGTTCAATCCTCGGCAATTCCAGGATCAGGTGATGCAAAAGGCCTCTGCCTGAGACCCTGGAAACCTGCTGCCAGTGAGAGCAAGCAATACTAATGTTGACAGACCAGTTGAGCGTAGCTTCATGTGTGTGTTTGTGCTAATATTATCATCTTTTCTTTAGACGTCGCGTTAGGATTTTTGAAGATCATTTGATTGCTTCAGAATGTGCATTGCCTTTCCCAACACACATTGCTATACAGGACCACTGTTTTGCCTCTCCTGAGGAGATAGTACAAGAATGGCTGCCCTCCTTTTCTTCCATTCGGCCGCAGCATGAGTAGCCTTCAGATAAGGGAGGAAGTAGCATGAGTAAATCAGCAGCTCTCAGCACCACCAGAATACTTGTGGGAATGCTTTGACACCTGTCCCAGCGGCAGCTGAACCCACATTTACAGGAAGGTGCCAGAAGTGGGCGGAGTGGTTAGTTGCAGGATGGACAAGCTTGCTTGTGTGAGCATTGGAGGAAAAAAAATTGGAAGAGAAGATTGCATATGTACAACTGTCTTGCACCAAGTCAGGTCATTGGTCCACTAACAGCAGCAGCAATTTTCCAGGCTGTTAGGGAGAGACAGTGTTTCCTGGCAGCAGCTACCTGAGATACTACAGGTGGAGATGGATTCAGGTGGGTAGTCATGTTGGTCTGAAGTAGCACCAGTGGCACCTTTAAGACCAACAAAGTTTTATTCAAAGTATAAGCTTTTGTGTACATGAAAACTTATACCCTGAATAAAACTTGGTTGGTCTTAAAGGTGCCACTGGACTCAAACTTTGCTCTACTGGTGGAGAGGTCAGGGACAGAACTTAGAACCTTCTGCATGTCGGGCATGTGCTTGAATTATAAATAGGTATATAGATTTGTAGAAGTAGGGATTGTTTTACAAGTATCTATTGCTTAGAAATAAAAATTGTTGGCCACCCCCTGCCTTGCAGCGTGTTCCCTTTGCTCCGGAATAACCCCGGAGATGCTTTTCTCTTTCCTGCAGACAAGCGAGACTACATCTGTGAGTTCTGTGCCCGCTCCTTTCGCACTAGCAGCAACTTGATCATTCACAGGCGAATCCACACAGGAGAAAAGCCCTTACAGTGAGTAATCCCACCGCTTTCTGAGGGGTGGCGCTCGCCCGTCATCTTACGGTTATGGATGTAAATTTTGTTGAAGAGAGCAACCACTAAGGGACTATTTTATCAATTGAACGTGAACCAGCTGGCAACCTCTCTGGTTCTCTAGATTGGGGCCATGGTGGTGGTGGGGAATTAAGCGATTCCACAGTGCCATTTTCCCAACCTGAAAGGGCTCTGGAGAGCCACTTTGTTCCCCAAGAGGAAGAGGGTGTGTGTGTGTGTGTGTGTGGGTTACATATACATTTCCTCAATGGGACAAGTGGCTCTCCAAGGCCGTTTCAGGTTGGGGAAAGAAAAGTGGGGTGGGGTGGGGAGGTGTAAGCCCCTCTCCCCATGTAAAGTACTGGACTCGAAGACGTATAATGTGAAATCAGCTCATAGTTTATTAACAAGCATGAACATAAGACAAAGTAGCAGGGCTGGAGTCCTGCTTAAATCCCCAACACCAACCACACCCAGCACACACACCCACACCTACACCCATGATAGGCTATTTACAGTGTCCAAACACCCATAGGTCAACTCCCGGATCTGGGGTGGCCTATTGGTCCGTTCCTGGATCCTATCCGGCTATTGTCTCTCAAGCAAAGCTTAGCTATTTTGCATGACCGTGTGTGAACCCGACCGCGTGTGTGGCCCACGGTAGATACACAACACCCCACATATTGCAATCCCAGCCTGTTAACTGAAATAGGCAGAGTGGGCATGGGCAAGAGGCCAAGAATGACATAAGATATAGTAAGACCCACCCTTCCTTCTACACCTCTCCCCTTTGGTTGCCTTGGCTTTTTAAGCTCGTGGGTAGAGTGTGCCTCTCTTTGTGATTTGAACCACTTTTGGGGAACAATTGGCTGAAAAGTGGTATATAAATAAATGCACAGCTAACGTATAGGATGAATCCTCTCGGGGGGTTGCAGTTGCCATGAATGTAAATGGCTTTTTAAAAACGTTAGATCGTATGGCGGAGGTAACTCAAATCACACTCTCCATGTTCAAAGAGAAGGTTATCCCCTAAGATGTGGAGGACAAACAGGAGAAAATGGTGAGAGCCATCCCATCCCCCTTGTGAACTTCTTGGTGCCCCCCTGACTGGCCACTGACAGAGAGACAATACTGATCCAAATGGGTCGTTGGTCTCCTCTGGAGAGCCAGTTTGGTGTAGTGGTTAAGTGCGCGGACTCTAATCTGGGAGAACCGGGTTTGATTCCCCACTCCTCCACTTGCACCTGCTGGTGTGACCTTGGGTCAGTCACAAGCTCTGGCACAGCTGTCCTTGAAAAAAAGAGCAGTTTGTGTCAGAGTTCTCTCAGCCCCACCCACCTCACAGGGTGTCTGTTGTGGGGAGGGGAAGGGAAAGGAGTTTGTAAGCCGCTCTGAGACTCCAAGTGAAGGGCGGGGTATAAATCCAATCTCCTCCTCCTCCTCCTCCTCCTCCTCCTCCTCCTCCTCCTCCTCTTCTTCCTCTTCTTCCTCTTCTTCCTCTTCTTCTTCTTCTTCTTCTTCTTCTTCTTCTTCTTCTTCTTCTTCTTCTTGGAATGGCAGTACTTGCGTGTGATTCTGTCCTCCATCCCTCCTCTTCACACAGGTGTGAGATCTGTGGGTTCACCTGCCGCCAGAAGGCCTCCTTGAACTGGCACATGAAGAAGCACGATGCGGACTCCTTCTACCAGTTTTCCTGCGACCTCTGTGGCAAGAAGTTTGAGAAGAAAGACAACGTCACCGCTCACAAGAGCAAGAGCCACCCTGAAGCAGCCGCTGGGCCTCCCCAGCTGGTGTGGGTGCCCCCAGTCCTGTGTCTCCCAATCGTAATGGAGCCTCAAAACCAGCCCAGTGACACAGAAAAGAGCAGGGAGGAGTCTGCCCTTGCTGCCATGGTCGCTATGGACTGAAGGAGCTGACGAAACAAGGAGAAATCCTGGCTAATCCTGCTAGCAACAAATGGACTGTAGAAGTGTTTCCAATAAGACATTGGCTCAAGGGGTGAACTTTGTGGCTGACCAAGGATTGCAACCGAGATTACAGAGCACCACTAAAGGTGCACGACTGAAACCTCAGGGGGCTGAAACGAAAACCCCTGAGGCAATGCCCTTCTAACCACGTTCCCTCAGCCTAGCTTTCTCACTTTGTTCAAGAAACCAAAGACAGTCTGGGGCTCAGCCATCCCTGGTTACGGAATGACCAAGCAGTCCAATAGGATTTCTGGCACTTGGCTCCCAAACTTCTCTTTAGACACAACATGCAGGGGGGCAATTCAGGAGGTCCAGCTAGGAGTTCACAGTACATACCTCTGGCGTGGGGGGGGGGGGCAGGCGTTGTCCCACAGATGGAAAACTGACACTTGTTCCTCTTGGAAGGTTACATCCATCTTCACCCTGGTTTTCCTTTTAACATGCTTTTGAGAAACCCCAACTGAAACACAGAAAAGATTTGAACAGGTTCACTGTGATGCAGGGTTCAAGCCCAGGACGCAGTAATCCTGTTCCAATGAGGAGACAGCTCTTGCTTACTTAATAGGTCTAATTGCCTAATTCTGTTTTTATATTGGGTTTTTGTCTTAAAGTAAGGTTTAGCCCCCATAGTAGTGACGATATTTTTTAAAGGACTTTGTGAGACTTTAGCAAACGAGCCCTTTGAGAGTGGTTTCTGGTTCATGTCTCTCTTGGTCCACTGTGGTTTGTGTTTTGGTAATTGCTGGTCTGCCAGCCATACAACGCAACTTATCTTTCAGTGCGTGTAACGAAGGAAACCCCGTCTGTGACGTAGGTGGGGCTGAGAGAGCTGTGACAGAAACTGCTCTTTTTCAGGAACACCTCTGACAGAACTATGGCTTGCCCAAGGTCATCCAGCAGCTGCTAGTGGAGGAGTGGGGACTCAAACCCTGTTCTCCCAGATTAGAGTCCACACACTTAACCACTGCACCAAACTGGCCACTTTGCAAGAAGACCGCCGGTCTTGCTAGTTCATTGTTGTCTGTGCCGTGTGCTTGCAGTGGCTTTCAAGCGGAAAAGGGTCTTTCCTCACATTTGGCTGTACTCTGATTGGAGAGGGCCAGGTTTGAACCAGGGACCTACTACGTGCAAAGCACATACCCTGTCACTGCAGTGCAGCCTCTCCTGTTGCTTTTGAGGCCTGGGGACAGGAAAGCAGCTATGCTGGGCACCGGATCCATTGCCTTCTCTCCTTTTGCTTCTGAGATTCATCGGGCATCGTCCACAAGCACTGTAGCCCGAAAAATTTTTTTCCCCAGCGAAAGGTGTGATTCTCAGGAAGCCAAATCCTCCAGCCAATTCCACACCTTCAGGTGACATTCTGCAGTATGGAATACATTGGACTGTGTCAGAGCATGTGGGCACCATGGTGCCTGCCAACCCCTTTACTGGTTACCTGCCCCAAGTGTTTTTAGAAAGTGGGTGGGGCCAGGCGGGGCTTTTGCCCAGCAAGGCTTCTGATTGGCTGTGCAGATTTTTTTTAAAACGTTGCTGCTTTGGCAGGAGCTGCCATCACAACACAAGGATCTTCACTACATGACTGAAGGTCATGGCTGGCTCTGCCTCCTGTGGCAGCCATTTTGCATGCACCACGCTCTGTCAGAATTCAGAAGGTGCTCACAGGCTCAAAAAATGAAGCTGTGGCCCAAAACTGGAAGGCGCTGTTAAGATACACCTGTGGGGTCTAGCCTGTTTGCCCCTTTTGATTTTCCATTTCTGAAGGATTTCCAGGAAGGAGCTTGATGTATGACATCCCCTCCCCCATACCTGTTGCTTTCAGATATTCCTGTTGCATGGCCTGGGGTGAAAATGAGTGGCAGCAGCAAGCAAAGTGTGTTTGAGCATCATCATCTGTGGGTTGATTCAGATACCACAGGGTTGTAAGTCATCTTTTTCTGTGTAGATTTTTCTCCCACTCTTGAAAGATACATGATTGGATCCAGTGATGCATGAGCAGACAGGAAAATGCACTTAACCCAATTCCTTTGGCGCAGGCCAGTAATGCACGGCACTTCAAAATAATTTTTAATTAAACAATATGCATATGGAGCAATAGAATGTACAACAGATGGTTCATGTTATTTTATTTATTTTTTGCTTTTGAAATGGTATCAGAAGATATACCTTGTGATGTGTCTTGCAGCACATGCAGAAAAGATAGGACCCAAATGTTTTCCTTTAACGCAAGTGGACATCAGGGAACAATTTTAGCACTTCCATTGTGCAAGGACACAATGGAATTCAGCCCACAGGCAATCATGAGCATGTCTACTCAGAAGTAAATCCCATCAAGTTCAAGTGGATTTACTCCCAGGTAAGTGTGCTTAGGATGGCAGCCTTAGGCAGCTACCCTCTTATACACTTACCCTCGAGTTATCCAGTAACCAAATCGCTCGCTCACAACTTTGATGCCAGTAGCTTACAAAGTAGAATTTTTGCTCACAAGACTCCACAGCTTAGAGGGAGCATTGGTGGCAACCCCTTGGATCATGGGACCTGCCTGAACCAAGGCATGTGGGATGGGGGCTATAGCAAGAAGGGGAATTGTGTGACCGAGTGAAAAAGTTGGCTGGATGGAACTCCACACTAGCATCTTGCCAAACTCTAAAACTTTTAGGAAATACATGTAAAATATTTTCATGGCAGAAGTGAAGGTTTAAACCTTGGCCCCATGCTTATGAAAACAAAATTTGTGTTTCTTTTTTTGGGGGGTGGGGGTTTGTAGTGCCAAAACAAGACTTGGGTTCTTTTTACTTCCTCACTGGGACTGATGTGCTGTGAAAAACCCTTCTATTTTATAGATAGTTGGAATATATATGTATAATGTGTTTTTTCCTTCCTCACAAGCAATGTATAAAAAGTGATAGAAGTTGGGGCAAATATTTGCGAAATAAACTAGTTAAAAGCTGGTTTGTCTTTTCTTATTTGGAAAAAAGTCAGTCTCCAAAACCAACAAAAATCAAGATGCCATTAGAGCATTTTTTCAGGATGAAAAATTTTACTATAGAAGGCTTGGGATTCTGTTCCTGGCAGCTGCAGGTAAAGATCCCTGGGCCAAAAGACTCATGCGGCAAGACACTGGTAAGGGAAAAAGGGAGTGCACAAAGGACAAAACAAACGAAACCTCACTATCTATGTTACTAGACCTGAGCTGATAGATCTAAGTAGCAGTAGTTCAAGGAGCAGAGCTGGTGCCAAGGAATTAGCTGTTCCTCCTTCCAGCCCAATGATCCTCTAGCCAAGGTCACCGTCCGTCTTACCTGACGCTCTGCCAGGAAGGGTGTATGGAACCCTCCTATAAGACTCCTGGCTTCTCACTCCTGAATTGTTCCGAGCAGATGCAGTATTCTTGCCTTGAAAGCTCTCTCTCTCTCTGGTTTTGGCAACCGACTTGTGGCAACAGGCCACAAGTAGCCTAACCTTTCTGTGCCTGCCTCCCAGCTAAATAGTCATTCAGGTGTCAAACTAATTGATAAACCAATCAGTGATCTACACATGGCGATATACATCAGAAGTTGTCAAAGATCTCGTTGGCCCCTACCACACGTGGGGAAAAAGAATGGACAAAGTGCATTGGTGGCAACCCCTCGGAAACACGAGGCGGCGGGATCACATAGATCCCCTGAGCCGCCACGCAGTTCCTCCCCGGCACGATCAGATGGCGGGGGGAAGCTACGGAAGGGGGAGAGAGACTGCCGAACTGCGCATGTGTGAGCAAGCGCAGTTTGGACGGGAGCCTGGGTTGCTACAGAAGAAGAGCGCGCCGGCGATCTGACGGCCGTGCTTGCTGCGGCTTATCTAGTAAGTCCTCTGGGGGTGGTTATTTTTCCATGCACATTTTCGGCCTGAAGGGCCGAATCAGGGACGGGTGCACGCCATGCTTCCCAGATGTTGCAGTGTGCTCGTGCCCGTTTGCTCCGCCCCCCGATCCGTCCTCTCCCGGGCCAAAACCTCTCGTGTGACCGGGGCCTTAGTCAAGCTAAGGTTTTGACAGCTAACAGCTGTATGAAGTTACAGCAGCCAGTAATTAATAGCAGGTGGTTCGTGTTTGGCTGACCTGCCGTCCTAACATCATCCAGCTAAAACTTAACTAATGTACTGACTCATGCAACTACTTAAATCTCTTAAAGGCCTATCTCTTGACACTGGGGGAAGTGACCCTTGTTACTTGCTCCAGAGTCTTAGGACCTTTCTGCACCCGTATTTTGCCTCGGTCTCTGAGAGCATCCTATTCTTCCATTCTGCATTGCCTCCCGCTGTTGCTTTCACTTTGTTTTGGGGCTTTCTCTTGTTTCTGCATTTGTTTTACAGGAATTTGCATTCAGACTGCTTCCAGTACGTTGCAGCTATCAAAACTCCTTTTGCGTGATTCTTTGTTCTCACCTACTTTCAAATTGCTAATACTTTCTAACGTAAAATTGTTTCTGTGGGTATTTAAGTACTGCCCACTGCCCTCCCCCATTTCCACCTCTCTCTCTTTAGGTTCACACTCCCTCCCTGTTCGGTTTTCTTTCCCTCCTTCTCCAAAGACAAAAGGGGATGCGTCCTCCTTCTCAGGCAAACTTTTAAAAAGCCAGAGACAGCATAAGAAGGACTCAGTAAATATAAAGGACTAGGCTAGGAGATTCCTTGCTCCCAGATGTGTCAGTCTGGCATGTGTGGGTCTGGATTTTCCCCTCCCCTCCCTTCCCTTCCCTTTCTATTTTTTGCAGAATCATGGAAGAAGGGAGGGTGGGAGGAGTTGGCAGCCAGTTAGCTCAAAAAAATGTGTGTTTTGCTTGTAGGTGCAGAATGCATACAGAATACACAAATAAATAAACTGGAGGGGGTAAAACCAGTGTGACTGCAAAGTCAACCCTTAAGGCTTGACTCCTCGGATTCTCTGGAGCAAGCTGTCAGTGCAGAAGCGGCCTGCGTTTGGGATCAATAAATCTGCATTAGTGCAGGTAGGGTTTACTTCCGAGGATTTGGGTATAGCGCCACCCTGGTTCAGACCCCATCAGCCCCGAAACTCATTCGGTGACCTTAGCTAGGTCTTTGTTTCCCAGCTAGCTTGCCCACACCCCACTCCTTTTTCAAAGTTGTTGTGAAGATGCAGTCGGATCCTGCCACTTTCATTGTATTTCCTCATAATGCCACCCAATAATAAGCCTTTTCCTTCTTCCTCAGTTTCTGATTTCTCTTGCAAATGCCCCCAGTCACTCCCCAGCACACAGTTTTGCCTTGTCAGAAAATGCTGGGTGGGCCATGCTACCATAGGCCACCACTCTACTTCCCAAGAGAGAGGAGGATACCAAGTCGGATGTGTTCAGTCACATAGGGTTGCCAGCTCCAGGTTGGGAAATACCTGGAGATTTTGGGGCCTGAGGAGGGTGAGATTTGGGGAGGTGAGAGAGACTTGAATGGGATTATATCCTTGATGAGCAAGAGTAATGCCATTTTGTTAGCTTTAAGTAGAACAGCAGTTGTGTGCTCTGAGTACTTCCGCCCAACATCGTGAACCTGGACACAGTTATCTGGAATGCTCGAAACAGACCCATTCTGAGAAGACGCTGACCAAGCAAGAGGGGAAAGTAGAAGAACAAAGAGTGTGCAGAATGTCTCAAAATTCGAAGCTTATCTGCTTGCTGAACATGCAGAAGTTAGCCATGGGAATAGAAAAAAATGCAGCCTGCACATGTGTAAATAAAAGTTGTTTCTATAGAGGTATAAAAGCCTTTATACCCCAATGTAGGGTTATAAAAGCCCACCCCAGTCAGAGGGGAGCAGAAAGGGTGAAGTTTCATTTGCCCTTTTGTATCCCCCTTATTCATGGAATATAGTCCCCCCCTATTCAACTGAGTGCCTCACATATGTGTCTTAATTGGAATGGCATACACCAGGTTAATGACCCCATTTTGGCAACAACTGGCAACATCCTCATAGTGTCCATCTTCCAAAGCAGCCATTTTCTCCTGGTGAACTGATCTCTGTCACCTGGAGATAAATTGTAATCCCAGGAGATCTGCAGCCACCACCTGGAGGAGAATCACAGATTCCATTTGAGACATGAGCTGTGCCTAGATTATTGTGGAAATCAGGTTCCACTTTTCGGCTGCACAAATGAGGAAGAATGCTTTGAAGTGGCTGGCATATCTAGGAAGGAGGTTTTTGGCTGCAGATTTATCTTTAGGACATCCTCTGCCTTTTTTGTGGACCTTGAGGTCTTTAGGACACTATTATAATGAAAGGATATAGAGGAGTTGCCTGTTGGATGGCCTATCCACTGAGTTCTATAAGACCTTTGTTGACAAGTTATTGCAGCCTCTAACAAGCATTTGTAATCTCGTGCAGTCTGATGGTTCCATGCCACCCTACTGGGCTGAATCATGCAGAGTGGTAATTCCCAAGGTTGGGAAAGATCCTTTGGATCATGCCTCTTTCTGTCCAATCTCCCTCTTGAACCAAGATCTTAAAATCTTGTCAACTATTTTAGTATCTTGACTAAACAAAATTATACATCATTATATTCACTCAGTTCAAACTTGTTTCATTCCCAAACGTAATATTGCAGATAGCGTACAAAGATGCTTAACATTATTTCCTATGCACAAACTTATACTATACCCCTTTTGGTTCAGGCCTTAGACATCGAAAAAGCCTTTGATTAATTAGAACCGAACTTTCTTCTCTCTCTTCTTAGGCATATGGATTTTCGTCTGGGTTTTCTCCGTATTGTTAAATCATTTTACTCCTTTCCTAAAGCTCAAGTCAGTGTAAATGGCTTTGATTCAGTAGAATTTTCTATCACCAGGGGAACCCAGCCGGGATGTCTACTCTCTCCCCTTATCTTTGCTCTATCGATCAAGTTCCTAGCAGCATCTGTTTGTCATGATAAAAGTATTAAGGACATAATGATACACAAGAAGGAGTTTAAGCTTAGCCTCTTTGTGGACAACATCATTCTATATCTTTCCAATTCATACCCCTCTTTACACGTGGTCAATTCACTTCTTTATGGTTTTAGCTTTGTCTCGGGTTTAAGAGTGAACTATTCAAAAACACAGAATTATCCAGTGAACCTTGAATGCATCTTTAATTCATACTATTAACTCCCTATTCTCTTATAAATGGATTTCCACATTTTGGGCTTATTTGGGGGTTAATATTTCTTTAAATCTTGATTATTTTATTCATTCTAGTTTCTCAGATCTCATTCACTCCGTTAAAAACTCCTTCAGGAATTGGGCAAGTCTGAATCTTTCCTGGTATGAAAATTTAAGTCCTTTATCCTTCCCAAATTTATTTTTTCTGGACTTTACCTATCTTTTTTCCAGTGTAGACCATTAGATCCTGGCAAAACTCCTTAATTATTTTATTTGGGACTTTAAAAAGCCCTGTATACGATTTTTTACTATGCGTAGGCCATCTACTCAGGGAGTCTTTGACTCTCCAGATTTGTTATCCTATTATGAGGCGGCACAACTAGCGAATCCGGTTCTTCTAATCAATCTAGATGTTACAGTAGATTGGATGTATATTGAATACTCATCTTGTTTACCTTTTCTTTCTTCTGAGTTGATCTGGCGAGACTCAAATGAATGCCTCCCTGCTACATTAACCAACATATTCCTACTCTCCACCCTCCAAATATGGGATCAGAGGCGTAATCGCCTTGCCTCTTCTATCTTGCCACTTTCTACTTTTTTGTGCCAATCTTGGTTCACCCCTGGTATTTCTCCTACTTCATTGACATGTTGGAGGTCTTCCAACTTGTCTCGACTGGTTGATGTTCTTAAAAATGGTCTTAACTTAGACAAACTATCCTTGGATCATTAAGCTAATACTCCTTTACGTTGGTTCGAATACCTTCAATTCAAACACCTGATAGACTCCCTGTGGCACAAGAGCAGACTTCGTACAGAGGTAACTGACTTTGAATGTCTGCTCTTGCAAAATCAGAAGGGTTCTACAGGTCTAATTTGGTTTCTAGTTCTTCTCTTCCCTCTTATGTCAAGGCTTGGCATAAGGAAGGCACTTCTTTTATATCCAATATTTGGAATTCCTCTATTAACTGTTCCAAGGTCATTAATATTAAGATCCAGTTTTTTAAAGTAATGACTTCCTGGTACTAAACTCCACTGCAAATTCACCATATGAACTCATCCTACTCACCCATGTGTTGGAAAAGATGTGGGTCTTCTGACTCCTTTCTCCACTGTTGGTGGTCCTGACCTCTCATCCAAAAGTTTTGGTCATCTATTTGAAATCAAATTTCTATCATTACAGGTCTCTCTATTCCATTACGCCTTGACTCACTGTTGTGAAACTTGTGGGATGATCCCAAAATCCCCCAAATTAAGAAAGATTTTATTTGTATATTATGCACTGCTGCAAAGTCTACAATCGCCGCCTCCTGAAAATCACCCTAGCCCCCAATTCTTAAGATTTAGTACAGGAACATATGGGATTATCTCACAATGGAAAGGTTACTGATACAAACCTTGAATAAAGACCCTTACTCTGCCTCTCTTAATTATTATAATTTTTGGTACCCTGTTTTAGGGTTTTTTTGCTCAAAATAAAGACTGTTTTGATGAGAATTGTGTTATAGATATTTTACTATGTTAATTAATTGACACTTGATTATTTGCTATGACCCTTTGACACCATCTTTCTCCTGATAGCCATTATTATTTGTGGCTTAATTTTTTGTGATAAACTGTATTTGGCATACGACAGTTTATTGTCACTGGTTTGTCTTTGTATCTGATGTTAAATTTCCAATAAAAACCTTTAAATAAATACATAAATGTTGGGCAGTCACTTTCGGAAATGGGGAAAAAAGAAAAGAAACCACAACATACAAAATCCAGTGGGAGATTCATTTTAACCTTCTGGGACATTTGGTTACTGACCTAAAAGTAGCAGTTATTTTACAAAGGAATTTCATGGGAGATTTAAAAGAGAGACTGCTGGATTGCAACTGACAATGAAGCTCAAGGCAATGCATCTACCTGGGCTGAATCGAGACCTAAGTTTTCTGTCTCATTCATTACCAATGCTGATTTCTCCACATTCACTACCTACCCTTCTGCACATCACACTTAATCCAATCACACCTGCTATTGTTATTTTCCTGCTAATGTCATTTGGCATCTGAAATCACTCCACTTTTCAATAAATAAAACAGATGGACTCACATTTTAGCAGTATCTGAAGAAGTGAGCAGGGACTCATGAAAGCTCATACCTACCACAAATTTTGTTAGTCTTTAAGGTGCTACTGGACTCTTACTCTTTTCTACTAATTCCTCATATCTTTTAGACATTTATTTATTTATTATTTATTTGGATTTGTATCCCGCCCTCCCCGAAGGCTCAGGGTGGCTAACAGAGGCATAAATGCCAGATTATAACAATAAAACAGTATAAAATACAATAGCACAAATACTACAGTTAAATAAGATTATTAAAATAGATTTAAATTATTGGTGCTCCAATACACACTCCGAATCGTA
This sequence comes from Gekko japonicus, assembly GCF_001447785.1. Lineage (NCBI taxonomy): Eukaryota > Metazoa > Chordata > Lepidosauria > Squamata > Gekkonidae > Gekko > Gekko japonicus. The sequence continues at coordinate 1,519,714 of NW_015159716.1, forward strand.
AAACCAAGATGGTGTTCTAAGGTGTTATGTCTAACAACAACCAGCAATGTCCCCCACAATCCTGTCGTCCCCTAGGGACGTCCCGCTCCCTCCGGATCTGATAGATTTAAAGGATCTGATAGATTTATTTCAACCGATATATACATCTGATTGGCTAAAAGTTCTTTTGGTGTCACAACAGGAAGCTTGTGGTTTGATGTAGACTGCAGAGCATTTAAGCGTGCAATATGTTCTATGCACCACCATTTTTAAATCTGTAACTCAAGCCAGTGCTACAGTATCTACTTCTTCTGAAGCAGGAATATAAAACTGTTGATAAACTTAAGAAAAGGAAGGCCCTGTGGCTGAAGTGGGACCATTTAATTTGGGCCATGAAGCAGAAAGACAAACTCTTTTGGAATACTATAGCAGAAAATTTTAATTCTATGCCTCTGGTTTCATGCAATATTTCTGCCAACTGTTCGAAAGAACTTTTTAGATACAACTGAGGCTGACTCAAATGCTCAGCTGGCTTTATCTTCTGTCACCAGTGTGTGGCCTCCTGTCTCAGTTGAAGAAGTTAGAACTTTAATAATACAAATGAAGTCAGGTAAAGCTCCTGGCCCTGACATGGTCCCCCCTGAATTATTTAAATCAAACCCAACTTGGTGGGTAGAGGTTTTGGCACCAGTTTTTACACATTAATGATACAGGCATAATGCCTAGGATTTGGCATGCTATCATTGTGCCGATACACAAGAAAGGAGACCCATCAGGCCCTTGTAATTCCTGCCCTATCAACCTGTTGTCATTTGCGTGTAAATTATATGCATCTCTGCCATATGGCAGGTTAGTGAGTTGGTTAGAAAACAAGATAGTCTTGGGGAAAGAACAATCTGGCTTCCTCAGGGGAGCAAGTGCAATTGATCACTGCCATGTTCTACAGTTTATTATTGATAAATATATTGGTAATAAGAAGGAATCTCTAAATGTGGCCTTCATGGATCTCAGAAACGTTTTTGATACTATACCTAGAGATAAACTATGGGCAAAATTGGGAAAACTATATATGGATGAACATCTATTATTTCTGATTTGTCAGATTTATGACAATCCAACAGCCCAAGTTAGGTGTGGTCCTTCAGGAGTACTGACAGATCCTGTTTCGTTAGATAAAGGTGTTAAGCAAGGATGCATTTTGACTCCTCTGTTATTTAATTTATATATTGATGATCTTAATTCTTTTTTGCTACAAGAAGATTGCCACTTGCCTTATCTTGCATCGGTGAAGCTGCCAGTTCTCCTGTATGCGGATGACACTGTCTTGCTGTCTAAATCCATAGTGGGTCTGCATAAACTTATCTGTCTATTTTCTAAATACTGCTGTAGGGAAGGTTTGGTAATTAATGTAGGAAAGTCTAAGGTTGTCATTTTTAGTAGAAATCAGAAAGTAGGTGATTATAAATGGACTGTGGCTGGTCTGCCTATGCAACAGGTCACTCAGTTTAAATACTTGGGAGTACTGTTCAGTGCTGATCTTTCATGGAGGACTCATGTGACATTGGTAATAAGAGCTGCAAACAGTATTGGGAAAGCAATTACTAGGTTCTTTTGTACTTCAGGGGGACAACATATATCTTCAGCATTCAGAGTATTTAACTATAAGGTAGCTTGTCATTTGTTATATGCAGCTGGTATATGGATAAGTAGTATTTGATAAAAATTGGGATTGCTATACGCTCAGATAAAGTATATATTACGAAATGAATGTTCACATTGTGCAATATTCGTTAGCGTGTGGGCAATGACAGAAGGATATTCCTTACAGAACTACAGAAATACTTCAGTAAATGTTTTTGCAACTTATCTTTATTGACCCTTTGTTATTTTTATCACGGATGTTGTTTTTGAAGTTCCACCTCTTCCCGTGATCTCTCATTTTGGCTTTGGGTGTATGGATAGAAGCTGTTAGTGAGGATATTGACTGACCACTAATTAAAGTTTTTCATATTATACCGGGGACCTCAAATGTGTGGCCAGTGCTGTTCTATGAGATGAAGTGGATGAAATATGTTACAAAGCTAGGGCATGGAGGAGGGCATTTAATGTATAGGTAAAGATTCTGCAGCCAGATCCTGAGTTAAATTTGCTCAATCTTATTAAATTAGACAATCAGAAGAGAAACTGGGATAAATTGGTGAATTAAAAGCTAACGTGCCTAGAGATTTCAATAGAATTGATGGGGAGAGTAAATGTTGATGAGCTAAGACATCTGATTGAAATTTGTTTGAAACATCTGGATTTAAAAACTACATAAATAAGATCAAGAAGAGTTTGTTCAACTTTCACAGTTGGCATTTCCCTACCAGTTCATATTCCAATGTATTTTTGTGATTTAACATATCCTAAATGTAGACACACCTTTATGTTGGTGCATCTTAACACTTTACCACCTGCAGTCTTGTCAGGTAGATATGCTAGTATTCCATACTCAGACAGAACATGCAATTGTAACCTTAATCACATTGAATCCGTGTACTTTTAAGCTGCCCTGAATTTTTAAAACTCAGACAGGCGCTGACTTCCCCCCTAATTAGTAAGGCTTCTGCTTCTCCAACTGCTGAGACTTCTAAGCTACTGAACAATGAAGATGGATGGGTTACATATAGGGTTGCTAGATTTTTGGCTACCATTATAGGAATACGGAAACATTCCAAAGCGACGGCATAAACCCTATCATTATGTGGCTAGCTTGCCATTAATTGCTTAAACATAAACCCTCAAAAGCTGTTTGAGACCCCTGGGTAAAATGAACAGTACTAGAAAAGAAAGAATATCGTTACTCCCATGTAAGTAGGGGGTGAGAGATAAGAGAGAAACTGGCATGCCTGAGGTTTCATGCAGCAAGGAATGCCATGGGACTTTGACCTCATGTGTGTTACATGCAGTTAAGTTGCTTGTGACTTATGGTGACTCTATGAATGAATTACCTCCAAAACATCCTATAGTTAACAGCCTTGCTCAGGTCTTGCAAACCAAGGGCCATGGTGTCCTTGAATATGTCAATCCATTTCATGTTGGGTCTTCCTCTTTCCCCTTCTACCTTCAAATTTTCCTAGCATTATTGTCTTTTCCAGTAACTCTCTTTCCAGAGAACCAGTTTGGTGTAGTGGTTAAGTGTGTGGACTCTAATTTGGGAGAACTGGGTTTGATTCCCTACTCCTCCACTTGCAGCTGCTGGATGACCTTGAGCTAGCCATAGTTCTGTCAGAGCTGTTCTCTCAAGGATAGTTCTGGAAAGAGCTTTCTCAGCCCCACCTACCTCACAGGGTGTCTGTTGTGGGGAGGGGAAGGGAAAGGAGTTTGTAAGTGGCTCTGAGACTCCAAGTGAAGGGTGGGGTATAAATCCAATCTCCTCCTCCTCCTCCTCTTCCTTGAATATGTCAATCCATCTTATGTTGGGTCTTCCTCTTTCTCCACTGTCTTCTCCCTTCTACCTTCAACTTTTCCTAGCATTATTGTCTTTTCCAGTGACTCTTGTCTTCTCATGGTGTGACCAATAGTTCACACATAATTCTGTCATGCAGCAGTTTTAATTAATTGGTAAGCAAGATCATCATAACAGACTTTAGAGGGTGGGGCATTGAAAAGGGAAATGGTAGATGTCTGATCCAATCTCTTCGACCCTATCCCTTTGTTCCCTGCCCAAACCTAAGCTGACTCATGACAAACACCTCCAAACAATGGGGAAATCTGGGGCAAGTAAAGTACAATTGCTGCAACAATATTCTAAATCAGTTTTTTGGACTTACTTCTCTTCAGAAGACACAAAAATAGGAGCAGAGTCTGACACAACGCAATCAAACAAAATTGTGGTGAAAATGGGGTTCAAACTAAACAGCCGGAAAAGGCCCTAACGGTGTAGCACGCACAGACCTTTCTACAATCTTCTTTAAAACTGTGGAGCAGACTATCTCTGATAAAATTGACAACCTTCTGCAACCTCTAGTGGACCAGCTAAAGAAGCTAACAAATCCCCTAACGCAGATAACCCAGATGGCAGAAATGGCCTTGAACTTCAGCCTTACAAACCAGGAGGAGAACCACCTGATGCAGGAGGAAACACAGCTCCTGAAAGAGAGAGTCCTAATCCTGGAAGCTTCAATTAGCCAAGGTAACCTCAAATGCAGATGTCTGGCAGAGGGCATGGAAGGCTTAACTTAATTAGCTTTATGGGACAGTGGCTAGCTTCAGAACTGAAAGTGGAAGAAGGTATCTTCCCAATAATAACCAAAGCCTACAGAATAGCAATTCCAAATAACCCCAGCAGAAGATTTCTGAGATATATTCTAGTTTCTTTTGCAGATGTGATCATTGACACAGATCATTGTCACAGTGAGAAAGAGAGGCCACTTGTTCTACCAGAAACGAAAGTATCGGTTTTTCCTGACATCCTGCCCAAAGCAAAACAGATCCATAAAATGCTAAAACTGGTAACGACCAAATTGCAAGAAGCTAATTACAAGCATAAATGGGTCACCCCAGGAAAGCTAATGGTAAATCACCAAGGTCAACAGATTTATGCCTTGGGTGAGAACAGCAGAGCAACCCTTCTATGAACCCTGAAACTGGAGGATGCTTCAGATTCAACAAGAAAATCTCATAAATGCAAGTTGTCTTTCTCCACTACACCACAGAAAACCAGTAAGCTTCCGATCCGGACCATGCCATAAACAGAGGATGTAATCAACGCACAGAGTCTGAAGAAAAAATTTTTTGGAGGACAGTTTATAGCAAGTCATATTTTAATTAATTTTGTTGAATTCATGTTTAACACAATTTAATATAAATGAATGATAGCTAATATCAGGGCAGGGGCAGAGGGAGAGCAAGCTTCGATTTGAGGCTCTCACAGCAATAGAGTGTTTCATTAGGAATTTATTGTTTTGATAGGTCTGACAAAACATAAGAACAGACTGTGGGAAGAGCTTTCATAGGAAATTTTGTATTTAGGTTGGATAGTAGTTTAGTAGTTCAGTAGATTAGGTAGGTTAGTTAAGAGTTAGTTTTGTCTGTTACAATGTTAATTAGAAAGGGTAGAGGGGTTAAAGTTCAGGGAACCAGACACTAAAGTGCATAAGACCAACAAGTGTAAAATGAACTGAAATAATTTAATCTGTCATAGAAAATAAGAGTAAAGTCAGGGAAAAGAGGACACAGTGCTGAAGTTTGGAAAGTCCTTTTGTTGTGATTTGTTCACTGTTCTGACTTGTAATGTTAGGTGGTTAATTCTAGGGAAATTATGCTTAATGTAACTCCATGGCCAATTCATACAATATAATGTCCCTGAATGTCCTGGGTAAGAACAACAAAATTAAACAAAAATGAATTACAGCTCAGATCTTGAAAACCAGACCAGATGTCCTCTTTATTTAATAGTCATGTATTAGAAATTTGGCCTTTTCAGTTCTGAAGACACTTTGGTTTAAAGCACAATACCAAGCCCCCAGGTTGTCAAGGGCCCGTGGGGTTGCAATCATATTAGCAAAACCCCCTCCATTTTGAGCTTCTAGACACTATGCAGGATCCATAAGGTAGGTTCATTTTTATTAAAGGTAAATTGGATGGTTGCCTTAGGATCTATTTATGTGCCAAACTCTGCCCAGATTCAATTTTTAGAACAGACATTGACTAATCTCCAAGCTTTCCAATACGGTGACATAATGCTTGGCAGGGATTTGGATTATATAGTTAACAAACACTTAGATCAAAAACTAGTAGGTCCTTATTGAACAAATTTGAATCAAATACGTAACTCAGTAATATTTTACTTTAAAAATGCCACCTCTATGATATCTGGCATTTACGCCACCAACAGGAAAGGGACTACATGTATTTCTCCCTGAGATTGGGAACCTACTTGAGAATAGATTACATTTTGATTTCCCAATCACTGGTTGACAAAGTAATAAATGCAGAAATTGAAATAAAAATTTGGTCTGACTATGCTCCAGTTTATTGTAAATTAGCAGGATTTAAAAATAGAATTCCAGAGACGAAATGGGCGTTAAACAAATAAATTTTATTACAAGAGAACCAGAGGGAAAAAATAGCCCAAGGAATCAAAACAATATTTTAAAGAAAACAAGAGTAGTGAAGTATCACAGTTGACTATATGGAAGTCTTTAAAAGCAGTCATTAAAGTTCAGTTGATCTCAATGGCTTCTTATCTAAAAAGAGAAAGATCAAAAGGTTTAAATTTTATCATCAAATATAAAACACCTAGAAAGATCAAAAGGTTTAAATTTTATCATCAAATATAAAACACCCAGAAGACCAACACAAGAAAACAGGGAGTATATACACATATAAAAAATTATTGGCAGAACAAAAAATACTTTGAACCACAGAAACTTCAACCATACAACACCCCCCCCCCCCAATTTTTACAAAACAAAAATTCTGGCAAAAATCACCTAAACCCTTAAAAATCCTCTCCTGGAGAGTAAAAGAGAGAAAAGTAGCTAGACAAATATACTCTCTTAAAGACTCAAATGGAAGATGACAGGTAGATTCCAAAACTCAAATGGGAGATGGCAGGCAGACTCCAAGAAAACTGTTCATGTTCGGGCAGATTATTACTCAAAACTATATACTTCTAAGAACCCAGATATTGAACTAATAACAGAGTACTTACAAAATAACAAGCTGCTTAACTCTATTTCATTAGATCATCAAAGATTCCTAGGCAATCTTAAAGAAATCTTAAACTCTATTAAACAACTAAAAACAAACACAGCTTAGGGAATGATGGTTTTCCATTGGAATTCTATAAAGCCTTCAATTCATTTTATTTATTTATTTATTTATTTATTATATTTGTACCCCGCCCATCTCACGAGCTGTAATTCAGAATTAGTGGAACCATTAAAAAACCTCTGCAATTATATTTTAGACTCTGGATAAAAGCCAATTTCTTGGACAGAGGCCAATACTGTAGTCATTCCTAAGGAAAATAAAGAGAATGCAAATCTGGCTTCATATAGGCCCATACTCTTCTCAATATTAATGCAAAGATTTTCACAAAAGTATTGGTGAACAGATTAAAGTTAGTGATTCCAAACTGTATCAAATCTGACCAGACCAGTTTCATTCCTAAAAGAAACATAACAGATCATATCTGTAGAACCCTAAATCTCATAAATTACTGCAAGGTTAAGAAACAAGAAGCTGTATTGCTGGCATTTGATGCAGAGAAGGCCTTTGACAGTATGGAGATCCCCTACCTTAGACTGTACTAAATCTTATGGGATATAGGGGGGAAATTATGAATGCAATTCAAGTGATTTATTTCAACCCAACAGCAAAGATAAAAGCAAACAAAGGGGAACGAGGCAGGCTTGTCCCCTTTCCCCCTTAATAGCAATAGAGCTGTTAGCTGAGGCTATTTGAACAAACCCCAAAATTTCCGGTATTACAACTGGAGAACAGACCCACAAAATTGGACTATATACAGACAGGGGTCACTTTGTAGAAAAAGAGGTGCAGGAGCTCATTAGCATAACTTATTTGCATATGCCACACACCCTGACATCACCGGAAGTGTGTCAGAAGGCAACACCGACCGCTCAGGCTCCACAGGACTGTTTTGGATTGCTAGCTATTGGGGGGGGGGGAACGGGACATGCAGGTCTGTCCTCGCAGAGGAGGGAGAGCTTGTACATGAATAAAACTTGAAGGTGCCACTGGACTGTTTTGGGGCGGGGGGAGCTCTGCAACTTTCCTGGCTGCTTCTTGCTCTGACTGAGGGCTGCTGGAAGCAGGGGGTGGGGCTTGTTGCATGTGCCCGCCCCCTGGGCTCTTTACTGCCGAAGCTCCGCTCCTGTGCGCTCCTGCAGGAAATGACCCCTGTATGCAGACGACCTTATTTTATATCTGATCCAGTCACTTCCCTCACAGAAATGCAATCTACTATTAAGAAATTTAGGCAAATTTCCAGTTTACATTTCAGTAAGTTCAAATCGGAACTATATCCAATTAATCTTCACCCAAACACTACAATCACGTTAAAATGCAATATTTTTTTTTACATGGACCACTAAATCCTGATGTTATTTGGGTATACAAATCCCTGCTGATCTTTCCAAACTATTTGCATACAACTTTAAGAAATTACAGTCAGATGACTAAGTGGAATGCACTTAACCTGACAGGGCTGGACAGACTAAATCTTAATAAGAGTTTTATTTTACCAAAAGACCTTTTTTTTTTTTTTTTTTGGACTATCACAATTGAAATTTCACAGAAAGACCTCAAAACATGGCAAAGAGACATAAATAACTTTATGTGGGCCTATAAAAAAAATAGGATATACTTTAACACTTTGCGTAGAACAACAGAACATGGCGGAATTGATTTACCAGATCTAAGGCTCTATTACAAGGCCTATAACTTGGCTTTCCTACTAAAAGCATTTACATTGGTCCCCAAATTGGCATGGACACAACTTGAAAATGTTTTTATATTTCTCCAAACTTTATTCAAAACTTTTTGGAATATGGGCTCCACCCAAACAAAGGAAACTGCAGGAAAACAGATTCTTTAAAAACTCTTTTAGAATATGGAACAAGAGAAGAAAGACATTGACACCAGTGATCTCAATCCAATCCTCCTTTTTAAACCAAGAGTGATTTCCCCCAGGAAAGGAAAAGGAAGTCTTGGTGTAATGCAGGTATTACCTGTATTGCAAATCTATCAGACAAAGGAAAAATATTAGACCAACAGAAACTTCAACAAAAACTGGGACAAAAAATAATGTGGTTTAGATATTTACAAATAAAGCATGTTAGAGTCACTTCAGTTGGCTAACACGTTAAAACAGACCACTGACGGAGCCTAAACAACTTTTAAAATTTACTGGTGTCTATGAGTTTCAGTCCTGGGGAAGGGACACTGGTAGGACCCAGAATAAAGGACCTTTGCTGGGATGGCAGCCTTGCTGAGTAAGGAAGAAGAAGATGCATCTGGCTGGTTCCCCCAAAAGGTCCTCCTAGTCCTGTCTTCTGTTTCCTGCTGCCACCCAGGTACCTCTGAGGCGCATCCAAGCAGAATGGGAAGGTAGCAGCCCTCCCCATTGTCAGATAGCCAGGGGGATCCTGCCGTTGAACACAGGCATTCATTTGCAGCAGGCTGGGCCAGGCCGAGGTTTCTCGGCGCCCTAGGCGAAACTAGCGCCCCCCCCCCCAGGCGAGGCTGCCTTACTGGTGGTCTTACTGGTGGCTTACAGAGTTGACTGCAGCTGTAGGAGCATTGACAGGATAGTGAGCGAGCCGGCCCTGGCACCAGCAAAACATGTTAATTCAAAATGACTTTGTTTGCCACAGAGATGGGCCTGCATTCCTTTTGTCCTAGTGTTCTTTTCCCCTGGAAGGATTTCTAATACATTTGTGAGAAGACTAGTCAGCCTGAACCTGTCAGGCTAGATTGGCTCTAGGCTACAAGTGAACATACTAAGGCCATCCCTGCTACCCCCATCCTGCAGTTCTTGGGTCTGGTGAGCTTTCCTACCTTTCCCACCTGATCCTGTCATGTCAAGGCTAATGGGGCTATCCTTATTCTTCTTTCCACAATTGCGCACCTACTTGCCCCAGTTCTAGCCCTGTGGAGCCAACCTGTCCATGCGTTGACTCACAGTCCCCCAGCCTGGTTCCAATTCAGTGACGGCTGAAAGATCAGGAGTAATTATGTATTTACTGCCCTTATGGAAGTCGGAATGATAATCTGGGCTAAGGGAGAAACTACTCTTCCCATGTTTACCCAGGCAAGAGCATAGGGGGGATTATTGTAAGGGGGGGGGGGACCTGGTAAAATGTCTGGGATGTTCTCAGTGGGAGTCCTTTGTTGAGCAAAATGTTGCACATCTATTTTGGGAGGGAAATAATTAACATTCTGATTTTGAAACCCCTTGGTAGGTTTGGAGATTTATGTGGGAAATACTGTTTTGACACAGAAACTTCCATCATGACCAAGTGTCTCTCAGCAAAAAAATAAATACACTTTAAGAATCCTGAAGTTTTGGAACTGTAGAAGTTTGCCCATCAAGGGTTCTCAAATCTCAGCTCAGTGTCCTGCTTCAGTATCAAGCGTTCAATGGAGGTATAAAGTGGAGAAGATGGAAATAGCCAAGAATAAGCAAGCTACCAGTGCAGTGATGATGAAGGTACTAACTTCATTATGAATTAATCCCTTTCATTTAGGACTGGTGCAGAGGTAACAAAGGGTGTGGCAGGAGCTATTTTAGGCCCTTCCTGAGAATTTCACACCAAAGCTGTCAGTCCGTGGCCAGTGATCCCACCCTGTATGGAAGCCTTCTGGACAAACAGCATTCCCCCCCATCATAAGAAGACTTTCTACGTATGGGATGAACAGATATCATTCTGGCACATCAAGAGTTTGTTTTAGATTGGAGGGAGGGGAAAAGGGGGATTAAAAAGCAAAGCTAGGCTGTTGCACTGAGCCAAAATGAAATAGATTAAATAACAGTCTGTCCTCAAAAACATTGAATTGCTTTGCCTGTCTACTCAGAAGCATCCTGCCTACCCTTGCTTTGCCTGTCTACTCAGAAGCATCCTGCTAAGCACAGTGGGGCTTATTTTCAAGTAAGCTAGACTTTTTACATGCTAGTTTATGAGAGGTACTATCTGTGCCTTAGTTTTTGAGACCCAATACCCGGCCTCTCCCAGAAAATCAAGAAGTGAGACATTCACTTGAATAATTTGCTCAACAGTTGCAGCTATCACCATCAAATCATCTACATACTGCAGCAGACTGACTCCCTCAGGGGATTGCCAACTTCGAAGATCCTTGGCCAATTTCCCTCAGAATATGACTGGAGAATCAATAAACTCTTGAGGCAAAACGATCCAGTCAAGTGCTGCTGGTGGCCAGTGTCTTGGCAACAAAGTAAGGCGTCAGCACCAACTTCTTATACAGTGAAGTAAATAAGTTTTAGACATGAGCAGATGTCTGTTTTGCTATAGAACTTTGGCTTCCTTTTTAAGCAAATAAAGGTATTTTTGCCAATCAGCCATATATTTTTTCCTTATAAGCACGTTTTACACCTTAGCTTTGCAAAACCACCTTCCATACAGCTGCTTTGATAAAAAACTTTACTCAGAGATGTCTTGCTGGCTTTACCACATCCTGTGCTTGTTTTGCACAGAAGCTAGAATTAGCTTGCTTACTACATTTTGCCAATTTGAGCAATACACAATAATATGAAGATAAAGTTAGTTTCAAAATGGTGTTAGTCTTGCTACCTTGCCTATCAATATTAACCCTGTCTGCATATTCTGTTACTAGCTAAAGGCATGAAGTCCATCAGCCCACCTGTGGAGGCCTTTCAGGTGTTTAAGAAGGATCCCCTCAGCCGCAGCGCATCGCTCCCCGGCACGATCAGATGCCGCGGAGAATGCGACGTTGCAAAGGGGAGCCTGGCGAACTGCGCATGCTCACACATGCGCAGTTCGGGCAGGAGCCGGGGATGCGCCGGCGCAAGGACGCGCCGGCGATCCCATGGCCGCACTTGCCGCGGCCCATCCGAAAGAACCACCTAGGGAGGTGGTTCTTTTTTGCTGCGCTGTATGGGCGGGATGGGACGGATCGGAGACGGAAGCACGTCGTTCCCCAGATGTTGCTGTGGGATCGCGCCCATTTGCTCCGGCCCTGATCCGTCCTTCTCCCGGCCCAAACAGCTCGTATGAACAGGACCTAAGATTGCTAAATCAAGAGCATTACCGGGTTCCCAAAGACCTGGCATCCATAGCTAAAGTAGTATAATCTGCTCAATCAGCTAGCCTCCCCCCCAAAAAAAAGAGATGGGTTGAAATATGTTCAAAATGTTAATTTCCTGACAATCAAGGCATTACAACATTTGGATGTCATAAATATGCTCTTTGTTGTCTGCCAGCAGTCCTATAAAAATCTTTCAAACATTAGGCAATGGAAATAGTCAGTGCATGCAACCTCATTTGAAGTTTCAGAATATGTTTTTAATGAGCCAAATAAGTAGAACTGCTTGATAAACATTGTAAAACACAAAGGAAGGATCTGTGAGGGCTTGTGGGGTGGGGGAGCCAATGTCAGTGCAGCCTTGTTCCCCCCAGCAGCCCCCATTTCTCACCCTTGTCCCCGCTTCCCCCAAGACGGTTGCAGCTTCATCTTACTGCTCCCTTGCTGTGCCTGTCTCCTACCCACAAACCTTGCTGAACCTGTACAATGGCATCAGGTTGCCAACTTCCAGGTGGTAAATGGAGTTTACAAGTGATCTTGAAGTGACAGAGAATAGTTTATTGGGAGAAAATGGCCACTTTAGAAGGTGGACTCTATAGCATTATACAGCCTGGTAGTCCCTTCCCCTCCCCAAACCTCGCCCTCCTCGGGTTCTGCCCTGCCCCCCAAATCTCCAACTGGAGCTGGCAACCCTAACAATTGCCCCTTGCCCACTGGATCTCTACTTTTTCTTGCAATCTCTCCTGTTTTGGCCACGATGTTTCTCACTCTCTAATGAAAAAATAAGCAAATTTTGCTATGGCTTTGAACGAATGCAATAAATGGTATATAAACAAAACCAACAAATAATTTTTAAAAATTGTTTACATATGTGGAATGCTGAGAGTAACTGTTGAATGCTGAGTGTAATTAACTGAGACCCTGAGCACAGTGGCAGGGTCTCAGCATTCCACTATTAAGAAGGGCACGTCTGCCCATCAATCTATATATTTATTCCCTTCACTGTGGTTTCCCCTGGAATTAAACCCAAACAAATGGTAACCATAAAAACGAAGGTTGTTATTCCTGTTTGGTCCTGGAATCTGTTAAACATCTTCATTAGGCTCACCCTCTACCTATATGTACGGACTGGTGACTTCCATTTCATTGTATCTGACGAAGTGCGTTTTGCTCACGAAAGCTTATACCTTGAATAAAACTTTGTGGTCTTAAAGGTGCCGCTGGACTCAACCTTCGATACGCTGCGTCAGACCAACACCGCGATTCAGGTTACTTTCATTTTCTACTAACAAGCAGGTGGGTTGTCTTAATTCTCCCACTAGAGGGCTTCACGCACCGGAAGAGTCGGTTGTTTTCTCTATCCGCTTAAGGCGTCTTGCTGAAAGAAATTGCAATCGAGACCGGATCTGATTTGAGCAACAAGGAGGCGAAGCTGAGTAACGGCAGCCTCAAGAAGCGGATTGGCTTCTTCGCCGACCGGAGTGACAGCTGCTTCGCAGAGTCTGACTGTCTGCACCCGCTCCCTGTCGCCGGACTCAGGGTGTTCTTTTAAGGGTTTGAAAGGTGGAGCCTCCTGCTAAGCGACGGCCGGCGGGGGAAGACAGGCCTAGCATTTAACAAGGAAAGGAATCTACCCGACATCAGCTCGGGCTTGGAGGGATCCTGGAAGCTTTCCAAAGGCAGGTACTACCTAACTGGTTTGGGCGGACCCGGAAATAGAACCCGAGGGGAAAAAAATGTTGCAGACGACTGACATGTGGGTGCGAGGACCATGAAGAAGAACTCGGGGAAACTAGAGCCTCTTTTCTCTCATATAATGTTCAAGGATCTCTTCGTGGCTCCCTGAATGTCGCTCAGAGAAAGCACCATTTGGTAGCAGCATCTTAGTTAGCATCTTTTCTGGATCCTTCATTTTTCTCTCACTGCAACTTAGCTGCCCCCCCAACTTGGTTTTTGGGTTTTTTAAATATACGCCCTGATCTCCAACTCCCTACCCAGATTCTTTTGAAAAATGCCCCTGCAGTTTGTGAAAAGTAAGAAAGGACGGGATCAGCTGCTTTATGAAGGATACCGGCATACAAAGGAGCGTGTGGCTGGGAACAAAACCTTTTGGAAATGCGCAATCTACCACAAGGGCCATTGCCCAGGGAGGGCGCACACCTGTGAGGACCATGTCATAAAGTACAAACCGCATTGTCACCCTCCCAGCAAGGGGGCCAGAGCAGCCAAGAGAATTGGCCACAGCAGAAAGGCCACAAACCCCTCTGGCCCACAACTGACCCACAGAGTGGTGCCGCCAACTTCTGCTGGGCTGCCGGAAACAGTTCCCGCCAAGAAGCTGTGTATCCAAAACCCGAAACAGACAATGCAGCGCTTGAAAGAATGTTTGAATGCAGCTCGCCAAGGGATGTGTCACTCACAAACACCAGCCATGGTTGCTGAATCAGTTCCTGAGGATCCATCCTCAGTGCTCTCTGTAACTCCTCCAAACTCGCATGAATGCACAGAGAGGTTCAAGGATGATAGTTTCATGGCCAGTCCCATGCTCTGTGAGGAGCCCAAAACATCCCATTCAGTCCACTTCCAGGCCAGCCAGGAAGCTGGGAGGCAGAGGTTTCGCTCTGGCACTGTCCGACCAGGAGCAAATCCCCAGGAGATTCTGTCCTGGATAAGTGAGGCAGCTCGGCAGTGGTTGTGTCCTCAGGAGCACGACAAGGACCAGATTGTGGACATGGTCATCTTGGAACAGTTCCTGGCTGTGCTACCGGTGAACATGCAGGCTTGGGTGAAAGCCAAGGAGCCAGAAAGCAGCGTGAAGGCAGTTCGGCTGGCCGAGATCTATTTGGGGGACCGGGAACAGGCCACGGCTGATAAGGAGCTGGAGAAGGTAAGTGCTTTGAAGATGTTTAATGGCACTGCCTGTTACATGGGTCCTGCAGAGCTGCTGCGTATCCTGTTCGAAACAAGAGCTGCTAGTACTTGGTGTTTTTGACTGCTTTTGAACTTGGAGCAGGCAATGCAGAGAGTCCTGTGACAGAGTAACCAGAAACAACAGCCTCAAATCATTCTTTTTTTTGGGGGGGGGAGGGGGGACATTTCTAGAAAGCTCTTTGCAAACGTACATGTCATCAGAAGGTTTAATGCAAAGGGAGTCTAGTACTAGAGATTGTGACACCACATCCCCAGCCAAAATGTACCAGATTTTTTTTTTCTGATGAGGCTCCTGAGCGTTCTTTATTTTGAAAGCTGTCTGAGATACAGACAAAGCTTTGGGGGATGGGCAGCACTTCACTTGTTTGCCAAGTGGCGCTTCTTGAGACCTGCCTGAACATGGTTCTTCGCACTGAATGTGGCGCCTTTACAAGGCTGCTCTGTGCACAGACTCCACACTCTTAGTCATGGTCTGCTTGTGTCATTAGGATCCAACAAAAGGGAAAGAAAGCCCAACCTGAAAATCAAGTTAAGAGCCTTAAAGGTTGAATACCAAAAACATAAAATAAGATACAAATATTTATTGCACGGTGCACCCAAAATTTAAGATTGAAAACAACATACATAGAATGCAAATAAAAGCACAGAAATTAGTATACAGTAACAAATTTGAGTTGCATGTACAGTCACGTACGGTAACTACAGTTACAGTTGAAATTTTAACTAGTTATTTAGCTTTTCACTTTGCATAACATAAACATCATCATGTTTCGTGTTAATTTGCTGTTAAATCCCGGTCTATCAGTTTAGAAGCTCATCTACCATTCCAATGTATTTGGAAAAGTGTGCCTTGCACACGAAAGCTCATACCTTGAATAAACCTTTGTTGGTCTTAAAGGTGCCACTGGACTCTAAATGTGTTCTACAGTATATCAGTAATGGTTACACGTATATATTATATTATATATTGTATAATAAAGTATATGACCTTGGCTGTTGCTCTATTTCCAATGTGTGTTCATGTTTAGACATGAACGAACACTGGAAATAGAGCAACTGCTAGGGTCAGAATAGTGGTTCATAGTTACCATTTTTGATGAGTGTGGGCTCCTCAATACATGAAGGCCTGATTAAAAACTATTATTTGGAGCTTCACCCTTTCAGTGACTCATATATAAACAGCATGGCCTAAAAAGATATGTTATATTTACTTTTAAAATGTGTATGTTATTACACTGTAGACCACTGAAGAAGCAGGTCTGGTTCTGTGGTTATTATATATGTGTGACCATTACTGACATTCTGTAGTTACTATACATCCAACTCAAATTTGTTGCTGTATACTAATTTCTGTGCTTTTATTTGCATTCTATGTTTTTAATCTAAAATTTTGGGTGCACCATGCAATAAATATTTGTATCTTATTTTATGTTTTTGCTACTCAACCTTTAAGGTTCCTGCTTGTGTCATTAGCCAGAATGTTGTTCCAGCCGCGCGTGCGCAAAGCCGGCTAGCCTCGTCCCCCCCCCCCCCCCAATGGCACGCCAGTTGCCCTGAGTGGCAGCCGGCGGGCCAATGGCTGAGGGAGCTCATTTCCTCTTGCCACCCCATAGGCCAGTGGCCACCCCAAATCCCTTTTATTATAAGATCTTTCTGCCAGTGTGGAATTTAACAACAAGATAACCAACTGTGATGTAAATGCTAAAACTAATTTTTACTGATTATTGTCACAAGACTTTGTAATGTGCAATATTTTCCAAAGACTATTTTGTGCAACAATGATTTTTCACCCTTGTAATGAATTAAACAGTATAACCATACATTCTGCCATGTATACAGAGGAATGGTCCAACACTTGGTCACAACTTCATACATCATTTGCGTGGTTTATACAATAATTCCAAAGACACTCTATACTCTTAACAATGAAGACATAAGAACTCTTTTATGACATGGCTTCCGGTTCATGCCATCGTTTTGTCATCTTCATCAGATAATTCTTTTCATCAGTCAGAGTAGAAATAGAAAACTATCTGTGGAAAATCAAATTTAATGTCAAGTTCTTACACAGAGCTCACAAAACCCGTCTATGACACTGACATTTAAAAATGCACACTCACCCCACATTTCTAAAGGTTGTATGCAAAAAGAGATAATCGAGACACCAATCTGAAATGATGAATGACAAAAGTTCCAATATTTCTCCTGTTGGTAAAGTCTCTCCTAATCAATCTGTAGATAGCTAGTAATTTATACCTTAGCCTCAGTAATGTGAACCAGCTGTAAATTTGATGTCAACAATTTAAATAAATTTAATAAAGTGCCTGAAAACAAATACAAAAAAGATGAGAATTCTAATGATTGATTAAGCCCATATGGGGCATACGATTTTAATCTGAAGATCCAGTATGCCTCCTTCCATAAAAGTAATTTTGGTATTAGACCTCACGTAAGGATGTGATTCAAATTTGTCTAGCACTAAGAATTTAAATCCTCAGGCGTATGGTCTCTGTCCAGAAAATGTTGGATGAATCTCTGTAACTTTATTTCTGATACATGATTTGTGCTCCGCTATATGAGTTCTCACTGCATATGTTAAAGATCCTACATATATGAGTGAACGTGTACATTGGATGAAATAGACTACTCGTTTAGTCATGCAGTTCGTGAAGCTTGTAAGATCTCTTTCAAAATTAGGAAGCACTTGTCTTTTAGTTTCCCATGCCGAGGAGCAAACTGAGCCGAAGCCACATGTAATGGTGCCCTGTTGTTGACAAAATGTTTCTTATTGGGGGCAAAATATGAGATCTTATCAGGACATTTCTGAGGCTCCTGATCTTCCTAAAACCTTTAAGTTTGTTCCTCACATCCTGGAAAATCTCTGACCAAATGCCAATGTTTTAAAATGGTTCATTTTATAGAATCTACTAGAGCAGAAAAATCAAACAGGCTTGTAACATTAAAGGCATGTGACTTGTCTCTAAGTAATTTGTGATGATCTTCTAACTGGGCATGATCTGTGCCTGTTCGATTACCCTGTGTGGGTAACCCACATTTTTGAACTGCACAGCCAGCTTAGAAGACTGAGACCTGAAGGTCTACTTCATAGAAGGAGTTCCTCCTGGTGCTGAGGAATTGACCATAACGTAGGTTGTGTCTAAGATACCTAGGAAGATGGGAGCTAAAATGCAAAAAGGAGTCTTTATCTGTATTTTTAATTAATGGCTTAACTGCCAAGGTATTGTAGGTTGTTTTAAATAATGCAGTATCCAGATATGTAACAGTATTGGCACTGTGATGACAAGTAAACTTTATCGAATGATGAATGGTATTAAGCCAGTCTATCAACCTATCAACCTCAAAGCAATCAGAGAATATTAGAAATACATCATCAATATAACTCTTACAGTGGACAAGCCTAATATCCTTATTACATATAACATAATTTTCTAATTGTGCCATAAAGAAGTTGGCCAGGCTGGGAGCGAAAACGCTGCCCATAGCAACTCCCTTTATTTGTAAATAAAAATCTCCATTGAAACTAAAATAATTCTTTTCTAGGATTAAATCCACAAGATCTAATATAAAATGAATCGGTGGTCACTGATCTTGTCTCTGATCTAATATGGATTGTATGCATAACCTGGCTTCATTGTGAATTATGTTAATATAAAGGGAGAAAACATCTACAGTATCAGCGGTGGCTGCAGGAGTGAAGCTGTAATTTTAAGGTTTTAATTAAGGCTTATAAAACAACAACGTTTAACTTGTACTTTTTTATCTTGTCTGTAGAGCTTCTTAGTATATTTTCAACTGTGCAGCCAGGCAATTTGCCAATTCCTATCTCGGCGATTAGTCTGTTTGCGTTAACCCTCAGGAGACCAAAGGAACTCAGGGAATCTTTCAAAACAGCCAAACATTTTGAGCTATCTTGGTTTTTGTATTTTCAAGGAAAGAGAAAGAGAAGGAAAGGCCCTGAGCCTGCCCATGCAGGGAGGGTGGAATATAAATCGAAAATATAAATAAATAAATAAATAAATAAATAAATTCTTGGGAGTTTGAAACCATCCAAAAATGGCTTTTAAAGAGGATTTATTTATTATCAGATTTATAACATGCCCTCCCAGCTGAGGCTGGTTCAGGGTGGCTTAGGAAGGACACAGTTATAATTTGTTTAGCCCTGGAACACCATGCACTTTAATATCTGGTGATTAGAGGCAATGAGGCCCCATAAATGTATGAGAGACCTAGAGGAGACTCCTTCTCCTGCTTCTAAACAATCGATTAGTGACTATTTTTTGACCCCTTTTCCTCAGTAGTCTGCCTCAGTCTTAGTATTTAATCGCTTTTCTCCATCGGCAGGCTCCTCTGATGTTATGCCAGGAGATATTTCTCCAGACACTAATTCTGAAATGATAACAAATGATGTAGATGACTCAGCCCGCACAAGGCTGGTTGAAAATATTGCTGTTGTAAGTGATGTTCCAGTGGATTTATTCCTCTTAACAGTGAGCTCTGTGTAAGAACTTGACATGAAATTTGATTTTCCACAGACAATTTTCTATTTCTTCACTGCCTGATGAAAAGAATTATATATTTTTTTAAAATTATTTTTATTGATTTTTCAAATAATACAGTTAGAAATAATAGTGCACAGAAATAACCTCAAAAATGATCAGAACTGCTGACAATTGTGACACCATCTGAAACTTACAAGCATACATAAATATGACAGAGTACAAACAAACAAAAACGATTGACAGGTAAACTGGAATATAGTTAGTTGTGTGTGTGTGTCGTGTTAATGATGTTAACATGAAGGTTCTCAACTTTATCAGGTGACATCATGACCATATGTACTATACTAGGAATAAGAAAGAGATCTGTGATACAAAATGTGCATTAAGAATGTAATAAGGTTAGTTATTAGGATTATATGGCTGGCAGTCATTCTGTAGAACGTAATCCAAGAATGGTAACCATTTTTCGGTGAAGTTGGAAGTCTTTGGATAGATTTCTGACTGTTGGAGACAGTCTGTGATTTTTTCCCCATAATGTAATGGTCCCAAACTTTGTTGAACCAGGTATTGCTTGATGGGGCCAAAGGAGATTTCCATTTAGAAGCAATTGAGCTCTTTGCTGCAACCAGGAGGCTAGTAATTAGATCCTGTTTAATCCTTAGGATGTCAACATTATGCCAGATATCTAAAAATATTAATTCTGGTGAAAACGGTATAAGGTAGCCCATGATGTTTTGTATTTGGAACGAGATGTCCTGCCAGAAGTCAGATATGACTTTGCATTGCCACCAACAGTGGGCAAAAGAACCCAATTCTCCACATGTTTTCCAGCAAGAGGAAGAGTGCTTTGATGTTATTGTAGCAAGTTTTTCCAGAGTACGGCACCATCTGGTGATGATCTTGTAAGCTTGTAGCTTTGTGGCAAGAACAGGAGATGCCATTAGTTTTGAAGACCAGATGGTCTTCCATCGTAGGTCAGTAAAGATTTCATTGCAATCATGGTGCCATTGTTGTTGACAGTTCATTGATTTATCACCATCAAGGCATATTAAACCTTTAAAATTCTGGTCTGCAGGATCTAAGAGCTGCTCAAAGGGAGTTAGAGGTGTGCACATAATGTCTGTCAAATCAAATTGTTTCAATGCATGATTTAATTGCAGGTAGAGAAACCATGGTATAGCTTGCTCCAGTTTATGTCCCAGTGTTGATTTGGGGAGGAAGCCTGTATTGGACGAGAGATCCATGAGATGTGTTACATTAGCGCGTCTCCAAATGTTGGCAAATGCCGAGTCATTTCCTGGAGGGAACCAGCATTGAAATACAAATGAAGACAATCTAGATGTTTTGGGGATTATCTTAGTCTTGAGGTGATCCCAGGGTTTTAGTATCACCGAGAGGAAAATATTGTGTCTTGCCAAGACCGGGCGCTCCCGAGGATCATTCCAGATGACTTCCTGTATTGTTTTGGGATAGAGAAAATGATGGAGTGGTTTAATCCAGTCAGCTTGGTCTCCTTTCCTTATCATCTTAATAATTAATGCGAGTAATGTTGTTTGGTGATATGTAATCAAGTCCAGATACTTTAAACCACCCTGAGATTTGCAGCGTCTGATTGTTTGGAAACTTATTCTTGGCCTTTTATGGTTCCATAAGAAGGTGTTGAATATGCATTGCCACTCTTTCAGCATGTGGACAGGACAGGTATCGCAATGGGTAAAGTGCGAAGTAGGAATAATAATTTGGGAAATGTAAATGGCTTAACCAAGTGCAGCCTGTCAAGAAGAGATAAGTTCTGTTTATTCCATTTTTGCAGGTTTGATTTGATTTCTTGGACTTTGACAATGTGATTAAACTTAAATAAGTCTGTCAGCTTATGAAGTATATGGATTCCAAGGTAGGGAAGAGTTTTGTGACCCATTGATATTTGTAATTTTCTCAGATATGGTACTCAATCTCCACAGTTAAATTAAAAGTCAGTATGCTTGACTTCTACTGATTGATTATCAAACCTGAGATTTGACTGAAGGCCTGAAGAGTAGAGTGAAGATGGCAAAGAGACCTTTCTGGGTTTGTCACATACAATAACATATCATCCGCAAAAATGCTGAGTTTAAATGAATGCAGTCCAATATTAATGCCTTGGATCTGTGGATTTTGGTGCATCTTTGATGCAAGTGGTTCCAGGGCTATCACAAAGAGAATTGGTGATAGTGGACAGCCCAAAAGAATTATCTGATGAAGATGACAAAATGATGGCATGAACTGGAAGCCACGTCATAAAAGAGAGTTCTTATGTCTTTATTGTTAAGAGTCCAGAGTGTCTTTGGAATTACTGTATAAACCACGTGAGTGGTGTATGAAGTTATGACCAAGTATTGGACTATTCCTCTGTATACGTCGCAGAATGTATGGTTATACTGTTCATTATAGGGGTGAAAAATTATTGTTGCACAAAATATTTTTTGGAAAATCTTTATTGCACATTACAAAGAGTTATGAAAATAATTAGTAAAAATTAGTTTTAGCATTTACCGCACAGTTAGTTATCTTGTTGTTTAGTTCTCTACAACTGTGATTCCCAGGCTATCCAATCGCTTAAGGCTATCTGAGTTAGTGGCCGTCATCACGTCTTGCGGGAATGAGCTCTTCTGTGTTGCTAATAGCAGTGGGGCATAATGTCTACTATTGTCTAGTACTAATGTCTAGATGGCAGGAGAATTAATTGTGTGGAGGTGTTTGCAGATTTCTCTCTTTTAAAATTTGTGCGCCCCCTCCCCCCACACATATCACCCTTCTTCGGTCAGGATAAGAAGGACCACCACTGTTTTCATCAGCCTCCTGTAAGCTTTGGAAATGCCATCTTATGATTGAGTCAGAATCTGGAATAGTTGTTTTTAGGGCTTTTAAACGGGTTTATTCTTGTTCAGTGTATTGTATGTTGTAACCTACCCTGAGCATGCTTGCAGGGAGGGTGGGATAAAAACAATTAAATATGTAAATAAATAATACTGTTCAAGGTGCTTTAATTATACCCCCTTTTCAGTCTGGAAACTGAGGCTGAAGGACTCTGGATTTACCCAAGAACATGCAAGTGATCCATCACTGATCTGAGATTTGCTTGGCAATCCTGTCTCCAAGTCTGTGTAAAAGAGGGCTATAATTAATATAACTTCCTTCTGGTTGTTTCAGGACCTGGTCACCTTTGAAGATATATCTGTTCATTTCTCTGAGGAAGAATGGGCTTTGCTGAACCATGAAGAAAAGACACTGTATTGGAATGTCATGCATCATAATTACGATAATGTGGCTTGGCTGAGTAAGTGTCCCTCTTGATTCCAAGAAAATCGGCTCTAAGGCATTAAAATAGTGTGTGCTCCATATGGTCAGGGTTCTGTGCAAACAGAACAAGAGATACTGTCCCCATCTTTCAGGGCCTATTAATTCCTTTCAACAGGCAAGCTGACCAATCTGACCGAGCCAGAACATGGATGTATGGGCAGGTGTGGTAGTAGGGTTGCCAGCTCGCCTGAAAAAAAGATGTCTGTATAATGAGGCTTAATGTGAGGAAATGGGCAGCTGAAGGCTTTTTTTTAACTGGAACAAAGGGAAATAATATCATATGGCATAAATAACATCCCATTAAGCCTCTACTAAAGGGGCAGGACATTTTTCTTCAGTCATTTGGCAACCCTATGTGTCAGTGCTAATGTCTGCCCTACCAATGAAGCTTTCTGAGTAGCACAAAGACCGTCACTTAAATACCCAGAGTAGAATAACAAAAATCCCAAGAGAAGTCTGATGGGTGGTTTTGTTTTTATAAACATATTTCCAGTATGTTGATAAAAACAAAACCACCCGTTGTGGAAATAAACACAAGTTCTAGAAAGAGGCTCTGGGAGAGTGCCCCGGCTTTGGGCACTCAGCATCAATTTGCTGTGACGATCTCAGCAGAGTATAATGACACAGAGTCCACCATTTTCTTCAGAGGAACTGATCTCTGCTACCTGAAGAGAAGTTGTAATTTTGAGTGATCTCCACCCCTCACCTGGAGATTGGCAACAGTGGTTCACCAGATTGGCAACAATGGTTCCCCAGGAGGAAATAGCTGATTTGGAGGGTGGAGTCTATGGCACTGTACCTGTCTGAGGTCCCATCCCTCCTCAAACCCAACCCTCTCCAGGCTCCACCCCTCAAGTCTCCATGAATTTCCCAACCTGGAGTTGGCAACTCTATCTCCTTCCCAGCCAAGCATCAACCTGCTGTTATCTGCCCTTCACTCTTCAGCTTTTAAAATCTCCCCCCCCCGCACACACACCTGCAGCCTCTACCATGCTCTGAAGCCCTGACTGCTACATCACATTGGCTGTCATAGGAGGGCCATCTCAGCAGGATATAAGGACACAGTCCACCATTTTCTCCAGGGGAACTGTGTCTGCCATCTGGAGAGCAGATGTAATTCTGAGTGATCTCCAACCTTCACCTGGAAATCGGCAACAATGGTTTCCCCAAGAGGAAAAGTAGTTTTTCTCTACAATGGGGACCAAAGTAGCTTACATCATTCTCTTCTTTCCCTTTTGACTTGCACAACAACCCTGTGAGGTAGTTTAGGCTGAAAGTTTGTGACTGGTCCAAAATCACCCACTCAGCTTCCACAGCAAGAACCTGGGTCTAGCAGACCATGCTCTGAAGCACTGACTGCTACGCCTAGGGTAGCCAACCTCCAGGTGGAGCCCGAAGATCGACAGGTATCACAGACTCTACTATAAACTCTCCAAGAATTTCCCTACCTGGAGCTGGCAACCCTAGTCAGGACTGGCCCCAATGACTTTTCTCTCAAAGGCCAAAATAGGCATGGAAAGGGCCTTTTACTGACAGAACCAAGCTTGTTTTCCAAGCAACAGGCACTGAGGGGAAAGTGGGGTTACCAGCTCTGAGTAGGGAAATACCTGGAGAGTTGGGGGGCGGATCATGTGGAGGGCAGCATTTGGGGAGGGGAAGGATTCATCAGGGTATAATGCCATATGGGAACTGAGATCTGCCTGGCAGACCCTGCTCTGAAACGCTGACTGCTATGCCTAGGGTAGCCAACCAGGTAGAGCCTGAAGATCACCAGGTATCACAACAACTCCAGACATCTCCCCCCCTTCAGGGGTGGGCTCTATGGCATTCTATTCATCTGAGGCCTCTCCCCTCCCCAAACACTGGCTTCCTTAGACGCTTCCTTAGACACAGAATATCCAGGAATTTCCTAACCTGGAGCTGGCAACCCTAGTCAGGACGGGCCCCAATGAGTTCCTCACAAGGACCTGGAAATGGTTTCCTTCTACCAGCAGCCACTGAGGGAAAAGTTAGTCCCACAGAGGAGCCAAGCAGGAGGTGTCTTCATTGGGAGAGACAGCTATTTGCCAGTAATTCTGACAGGGAACAGTGGGTGAGGTAGGAGTGAGTGGAGAAGAGGAGCAGACCCAGCATCCGGCCAATGGCACGTGAGTACTCTTCAGTGGCGACTGATGGGCCAACGGCTGATGGAGCGCATTGCACAACCAATGGGAGAGCTGGAAAGTGCCACCCCACTATTCAATTATATATAAGGAGAGATAAGAACATTATAAGGCATTTAATTATATATATATATACTGCTAAATTATCTTATCAGTAAATGAAAGGCTTTACTGCATTACTTCAGGAATGAGCTGACTCCCCCCCCCTTTGCTTCAGCAGGTGTGGAGACAGGCAGGAAGAGGGAAAAGGACTCCTGCGAGGAAGCTTCTGAACCTAAAGGGAAGTTGCTGAAAAAATACAACAAGGAAATTTCCTGGAGCATTGAGCAAGATTTGATTAGGGAGAACCATCTGGAAAGGCAGCCAAAAAGCAGTTCAGTGGAAAAAGATGTCAGTCTTTTCATCAGTGGTTTGAAGGAAATAGCCACAGATGCTGAACTAGGCTTGGGGACTGTGTATGTATGTCATGATTATAGAAAAGGAGAAGAATCATCCTCAATTGTTGCTAGTAGGAAAAGCCCCAGAGATGAAGATGCTGAACCCACAATACAGGAGTACTCAGAGAAGAAAATCCCTCAGAATCCTGAGGAAAATTTAATCAAGGAGGGCCAGAAGGATGTGGAGAGGCAGCAGTCAAACAACTCTAGAGTGGAAGAGAATTTAATTCCTTTTAGAAAAGCCTTGAGGGACCATCAAGACAATAGGCCAGGGCAGGGGACTCTCTGCATGGCTGTTGATGGTGGGGACCAAGATGAATCCTTAACACTTCTCCATGATCAGAACATCACCACAGAGGATGACTTGGAATGTGTGACCCTACCTGAGGGATCGTCATTTATATCAGAAGAAGAAATTTCCCAGAGTCCTGAGAAAGATTCTCTGCCTGAGCCAATATACGCTTACTCATTCACTGAATTGAATAGGACTTACTCCGGGGAAAATGTGAATGGGACAGCAGCCTTAATCAGTCAGAAGACCATCATTCTGGACAGGGAGCAGATCAGTAGCCCAGGGCAGGAAGGAGGAGAAACGACATCCATTCTTTCTAGAAATGGTTTGCCAGAACTGACCGAAGACCAGCTTCTCTTACATTCTCAACCAACACCAGAGCCCCAGCCTACAGGCCCCAATCCTGAGGAATCTTCAGAATGTAACAGTAGTCAAAACAGCCAAGGAGAAGAGCTGTTTGAAGGCCCCAGTAATAAGAGACACTTCATTCAGAGTTCAGCTTCTACCACACAGCCCACCTGCTCTGATTCTGGGGGAAATTCCAGCAGTCTCTCAGTTTTGGTAAAACACAGAAAGTTTGGCAAAAAAAGAAAACCTTGTAGTGGGAGAAACATGCCTGTCAGATCTGTCCTGGGGACACAGTGGAGGATTTCCCCAGGAGGGAAGCTACATAAACGTCTGAATTGGAACTGTTGGGCCTCCAGAAAACGGGGATGCAGATTTCCTGAGCTGCAAATGGGCCTGAGAAAAAACAGTTCTGTAAATATTAATGCCCAGCCCCATGAAACTCCACAAACAGCAACAGAGGAGCACAGAACCACCTCAGAGACAGCTTCTTCCTCATACACCAGGGAAGCGAAATCTTGGCAAAGAGCTCCCTCCTCTTCCCTTCTAGACAAAATGGCTGCTGAGCCTATTGTGGCACATATATTGACAGTACTGGAGCAGATAGCTGCAGACACGGCAGAAATTAAGTCTACGGTCTCCAGGCTGCACCCCACAGTGGCTGACATGCAGAAGGCCCTAAAGAACCTCTCTGGCTGCACCGTTGATGCTGAGCATTGGATCTCGGATTTGGAGTTCCGGAATACCAAGGCCCAGCTGATGCAGTGTTGCAATGATATTAAGGCTATTGAAGCCAAGCTGGCTGGGAAAGCTGTGCAGACCAATATCATAGCAGGACTGAGGCCATCGCAGGGGATCAAGAGAGAATTGTGCCCCTGATGCTGCCCCCCCCACTTGATTCAGCTGCAGGTGATGGCTCAGGGTTGGATATATGGTTCAGACTGAAGCTCAGAGAAAAGGAAGTTTGATGCGGATGAAATTAGCATTTGTTTTCACCATGTTTGAAAACCTTTGCAAGCATTTGGATCTCTACTTGTTTCAATAAATCAGAGGTTATCATAGGAAAATTAAAATGACCTTTGTTACGGAGTAACTAAATGTTACTCATGCAATTAGGTAGAACTGCTGCTCTTGGGAGTGAAAGTAAGTTACCAAATTTATCTGAAAGGAAAACAACCCTGAATGTAAGATAATACCCCTAAAATGGTTACAAACCATTTTAACAAAAATTATTGTACATTATTGTAACTTGTATGGGAATTAACAACTTGGGGGGGGACCTAGTCTTCCTTTCAGGTATATTTTATTTATTACACTCAGATCTAAAACAACCTGGAGTATCTTGGAGTTGTAGTAGACAGTTTGATGAAAATGTCAATTCAGTGCGCAGCCATAATGGGAAAAGTAGTATGTATTTGGCAAGGGACTGAAAATAAAATGTTCACTATTATACTGTCCCTGTGTAGATGGTGCAGTCTGATTTGCAATACTGCATACACTTCTGGTCACCATATTTGGAAGAAAAAAAGGTATTGTAGAGCTGGAAAAATTGCAGAATTGGGCAATCAAGGTGATGAAGGGACTGGACTATGTTTTTCATGAGGAAAGGCTAAAGAGTCCAGGGCTTTTCAGTTGAGAAAAAAGACAGCTAAGCAGAGACATGTTGCAGATATATAAAATTATACATACGGTAGAGAATGTGGATAGAGTGAAGATTTTTCTTGCTCTCCTGTAATACAAGAACTTGGGGGATCCCAGTGAAGTTGATGGGCAATAGGTTCAGGATGGACAAGAAGAAATACTTGTGTTCTCAGTGAGTCATTAAATTGTAGAACTCACTGCCAGTGGACGTTATTTTTGGCCACTGTGTGTCCACTGCCAGTGGACCTGGTATTTTTGGCCACTGTGTGACAGAGTGTTGGACTCGATTGGTCATTGGCCTGATCCAACATTGGCTTCTGTTATGTTCTTATGTTATGATGGCCACAAGCCATCATAAATTCTGAAACCCAGTGCTAAAAGGCAGCATCAGGGGGAAGGCCTTGGCCTCTGTGCTGTTTTGGTGGCCTTCCAAGGCACCTAGTTGACCACCGTGAGAAACAGGATGCTGGATTAGATGGACCACTGGTCTCACAGAGGAGAACACTTCTTATGTTCATGTGAGTGTCCTGAGTTTATGTATGCAAGACACATGCCATTAGTCACATCAGGAGTAATCGTTCTTGTCGTAGGGTGATCACTTGTTCTTGTTTGGATTCTGCCAAACATTTCCCATTAGCCAGATGGCCTCTCATGGCCCCTGTAACTTTACACACATTCCAAAGTCCTATAAAGTTAGTTTTTTCTTGTTGCAGAGATCCACAGGGCCACAAGATGACATTGTGGTAAAAGCAGCAGCATTCACCAAATGAGGTGTCCAGCAATAATGACTGGTTGGCAAGATTTTATGAATTTCAAAATGTACATTCACAGATTCAGATGAATGGATGTGTCTTAAATGCAGTTTTTAAACAAATCATAACCCCCCCACATACACGCACACACAAAATAAGACTAAAGGGAAATGGCTCCACCTGTGGTTTGCCTTCAGAAATGCAGGAACAGCTGGAGACAAAAGGCAGGGAATGCTCCAAAAAGATTTAATACTCTGTATAGTACAGCTTCTGTTGCAAAGATGGTTGGCTGGTATCATAAAGGTATACATGACAACACACCTTTATGAGAACTGGGAGACAGAGTGGACACAGGCAGAAAGTGGTGACAGCTATGAACATATGTCTGTACAGCCAGATTACCAGTTATGATCAGCCAAATGTATAACTATGGACAATGTCTCATTCAGTTTGGCACAAAGTACACATGAACTCATGAAGCTGCCTTATACTGAATCAGACCATTGGTCCATCAAAGTCAGTACTGTCTACTTGGAATGGCTGTGGCTCTCCAGGGTCTCAGGCAGACGTCTTTCACCTCACCTACTGTTGGATCATTTAACTGGAGAGGTGGGGGACTGAACGTGGGACCTTCTGCATACCACTGAGCCACAGCCTCTCAAGCAACTACTGTCATTTCTGCCTGGTTTTGGCTGTGAGGCAAACATGATAACCACCATGCTACAGAAACCAGCTAAGTGATGTTGAGAGAACAGCACAGAGAGACACTTCTGAGCAGCTATTTACACACACAGAACCTCACCATCTGGAAGATAAAGGGCAAACCGTGGTATATGTATGTAAGGCAAAGCACCCTGATTTCCCTCAAGGGTTGACATGAATATTAGCAGGTTTGATCTGGCTGTTAAGGAATGAGATTGATATTTGCTTCATGGACTATGTTTGTTGTTACACACACAATGGACTGTGCACATACACCCATAGGCTCAAAGAAAGCTGTACAAGTCGCCTGTTGTGATACTACACATAGAAGGTGCCTGCATAAGCCTTACACGTGAATGATGTTTCAGCTATAGGGCACCAGCCTGGTGGGGAAGCACACATCTCCATTATTGTCAGCAAAACAACAACTTGAGCAGAGACAGCCCCCATTGCTGAATCAGTTGGGATCACGTACAACACATCCATGCTTTATTCTACTTTGGTATTTCCTGCCAAATGGATATTTGTTTCACAAAGGGAATGGCCAAGCTTCATCTACACTTCACACCAAGGTTTCACACCTGACCAGATGGCCCTCTTTGAGTAAGGTTTAGATTTCAATACTGACCACTCCTTATAGGCAACCTCCCACTCCTATAGGCAACCAATAGGATTGTTTTTGGGACGGACGAATAGGTAGGTGGATCCACAGGTTGGAACTGTTACCTCCCATCCAATGGACCACCTATATAAAGTTGGGACCATTCACCTGGCCCTTCCTAACTAGCATTCCCTGCAACAACCCCTGTCTGCTTTATACTCCCCTTTTGTCCAGCTTGCTATACCCAAACCCTTGCCTCTACTTTGATCTCTTGATCTGCAGTCAAGAGACCCACACGTGCTGGCTGGTTCTGGTTGTGTGTTAAACTCCCTTAGATTTCCATTTCTCCCCATCCATTCTTCATTGGGATCACCAAGCTGTGAAGACAGATAAGTATCACCCATCATCAACCCTACCTGCTAATGCAAAAGTGCTTATTTTACTACTGTATTTCTAAGGAACTTCATTGAATGTGTGCGTGCATCAGTATTCTTTGTATGTGACATTTTCTTAAGTAAAAGACATTTATTTTAACAACACCAGCCTCGACTCCCTCTCTGGTAACCCTCGGTGGGAACAGAACTTTGGTATAGTTGGCAAGCACACAGTTTAAAATTTGCCAATTGCTGTAGATAAAGCAATTCGGCTAACATGGCTCGCAGGTGTTCATAAGGAGGCCTTTCTGCTGACATCATCTTTATCTCTTTCAAGGCCATCCAAAACTGATAATTGGTTAATTGTGAGGACCTGTGCTCAGTTGGGTTCAAACATGGTGAAAATAAATGCCTTTTGAGAACTTCAGCAAACAGCTGTCTGATTGGGTTTGAGTGAACACCTGGTGTCGGGGCAAAAAACCTATAATTAGGCTGTGGGCCAGAGTGAAGCCAGGCAAATTTTATGATATGCCCATGCTATGACTGTATTATGCTACATCACCATGGACAGCTGTGTAGAGAACACTTAATCCTATAGCTTGGACTCTTGTATTTAAGAAGGCGCCATCTCTCGGTATTGAATGTATTAGATAGAAACTTAGCATTGTTGTTTCCTTGCTAGTAAACTGCAGAGACTGCATTGCATAGTAATATCTTGTTTTTTAAAGCTATCTAATAAACCTTTATACATTTTACAAAGGTCAGTTTACTTGTGTGCACATATCCTTGACGACCCACAGGTCTGGCACTGCTTTTTAGTGAAAGGAGAGGTGACCTGGGGGGGACCCATGCTTGGGTTCATGACTGTGTGTGTGTGTGTGTGTGTGTGTAAAGTGCCATTAAGTTGCAAATGACTTATGGTGGCCCCAGCAAGGGGCTTTCAAGGCAAGTGAGAATCAGAGGTGGTTGGCCATTGCCTTCCTCTGCAGAGCCTTCCTTGGTGGTCTCCCTTCCAAGTACTGTCCCTGCTTTAGCTTCCAAGATCTGATGAGATCAGGCTATAATGTGCTGCCTTCCCTCCTGCTATGAAATATATGCAGAAATAGCACATCTGTCAGTAAAAGGTACAGAACCCACCCCTCCATCCTGAAACTGGCCAGCCCAAGCTAGCTGTGCCGTGCAGAACTACACACTATATACACCCAGCTGAGGAGCTCCATCATGCCCCATATATCCCCTAAGTTGCCTTTACAGAGTCCAGGCATGGCTAGGGCCTCAGGAGCCACACTAAGGCATTTCAGCTAGCCAGCTGAGTGGCACAGTGGAAGCGTACTGGGCCCATAACTGAGAGGTCGATAGATAAAAAACATCCTCTGCTAGGCAGCTGTGCTTTTGTTTTTCTGTCCTTTCCATTTTTCCTCCCTGCCTTCCCATCACAAGCTTTCCCTAAGGCACACAGGTGGTTTAAAGCAGCCAATAGCTGAGTAACAGCTGGGAAAATGGCCATCCTTTCCCATGGCCAATTGTTTCCCCTAAAGATACAGCCCTCTTCCACCCTGTATCCTGCCCACGACAGGATTAAACCCCACAGTCTGCCACGCTGGCCCAGCAAAAGCCAGATGTGCCATGCAAGACCAACTGTTACATTCCTTTGGCAGAGCAGAGATTGCTGAGGAACCAGGCGGCCTTCTGCTGTCTCTCTGAAGTAATGCTTCCAAGGCTCTTTCCAGGAAAGAAGGGTATCGGCAAAAAACTCTCAGTACCTGTGCCAGTGAACTAGAGGCATCATGGGAGGTTGCCAATCCTGTGACCTGAGTTCAAGTCCCGCTTGGCCCATCTTTGCCTCTTTTGGTATCTTTGCCAAGAGGTGCCAGTGATAGCCAAGCCCTCCTCCCAAAGTTATGGCAAAAGGGGCCCATTTATACATTATACATCTCAGCCACCTCATCAAAGGTCTGGCCAATCCACAGATGTCCCCAGGTGGGCTCAAACCAGCATCTGTCCAATTAACCAAATGCACTAACCAATTGTGCCACAGAGACCTGCTTGCTAGGATGATGCAGCTGGGCCTTCCCAAATTTTCAGAAGGCTGATCATGGCTGGAAGACAAAGGGCCAAGAGAGGGTAATCAGAGGGTGCCAAAGGGGCAATCCAGCCCAAACTAGACCCTTTTCAGCCCCACTGATCTGTAATGGGAGATGTTTCAACATACGTTTAACTCTTCAATTTCAGTTGATTTAATTATTATTGCTGTGTGCTGCTTTTCTGTCAGTGCATGCATGGCAGTTTTCAACATTAAAAAGAGGTGCAATCATAATGAGAAATGGGGAAAATTAAAAAATAATGAATTTTAAGACATGATGCAAACAGGTGGTGAGGAGATGGAAGAGAATTAAAGGCCAGCTCAGGGACTATCTGAGAGACTAGAAGAGAAGAAGAAGAAAAGACTGGATTTTATTTATTTATTTATTAAATTTATATCCCGCCCTCCCCAAATGGGCTCAGGGTGGCTCAGGGATTTATACCCTGCCCTTCACTACCCAAAGGAGTCTCAGGATGGCTTACAATCTCCTTTCCCCACAACAGACACCCTGTGAAGTAGGTGGGGCTGAGAGAGCTCTTTCAGAACTGCTCTTGAGAGAAAAAGCTCTGAAATAACTTGTGACTGACCCAAGGTCACACCAACAGTTGCATGTGGAGTGGTGGGGAATCAAACCCGGTTCTCCCAGATTAGAGTCCGCACTCCTAACTACTACACCAAACTGACGAGTGGAGGGACTGGCCCCTGGGCCATCTGGGGAAGCACCTGTACTATGGCGGCTCCTCGTACTCAGAGGCTCCATTGGTATGCAGAAAGCACTACTTCAGTAATTCATGAAAAGAAAAAAAATGGCCCAATAAGAATATGCTCCAGGAGTTCTGCAACGGGGATGGCAGCTTTAGTGTTCAGGGAGAAGGGCCTAGACAGATTCTGCTGTGCTTAAATAGGGCCTATTTACCTCCACCACCAGCCAATCCCTGTCTGGAAGATCCAGGGCAAACCATGGGATATATGTAGAAAAAAAACAACAGTCTGTAACATGGACAGAACTTGCAGCCTTCCATTGTGGGTCAGCACCAGCCAGATGCCACACACAGGACCCCCCACCACATAGCCAATCAAGGTGCCCCATGCCCTCCTTACCCTTGGGAGACAGAAGCCTGCAGTCCCCCCCCCACACACACACACCTCTGTTGCCTCCTTGAAGTAATATTTGTGAGGCCATTTCTAAGAAAGAGGCACCTCAGGGGAACAATCCCTCAGTGCCTGCACCAGTGATGTAGGGGCATTATGTGAGGTTACCACTCTTGCAGCCTGGGGTCAAGTTCCAGTTGGTGCATCTCTGCCTCCTCTTTTGAAACTATTGCCAACTCAGGATGTGCCAGTGAGAGCCAAGGCTGTCTTCTCAGCCTATGGCAAAAGGAGTCGACGAGGGTGGGATTCGAACCCACGCGTGCAGAGCACAATGGATTAGCAGTCCATCGCCTTGACCACTCGGCCACCTCGTCTAGGGCATGGCCTGTCCACAGATGTCCCCGGGTGGGCTCGAACCACCATCCTTCCGGTTAACAGCCAGATGCGCTGACCGATTGCGCCACAGAGACCTGCTTGCTCTGGCTGAGCAATGATGGACTTCCAGGAGGTTTGGCAACGGCTGGAGGACAAAGAGCCACAGGAGCTGTGCCAAAGTGTTTCTGCTGCTGACCAGCAGCAGAGTTATCTCAGTGGATGTGTACTGGGCCAATCTTGCAGAGGAGGTCGATAGATCAAAATCATTTCCTGCTATTTGGCTGACACAGTTCTTGGAATTTTTCCATCCTGCCCTGGCTCAGAATGGGGAGAAGAAAACAACCAGCAATCTGTCAAAGGCAGCTGCTGTTAAGAGCAACCCATAGGCAAATCACAGAGACTGGGGAAAATGGCCCCTCTTTCCTGCCAGGAATTTTTTAAAAAAATGGTACACCTCCTCATTCTCTACCCACAACCTCCTGTTGTGTAAACAGCCCAGCTCTGTCCAGCTGTGCTATGCAGGATAACACACTACTACACAGCAGACAGGCCAGGAAGTGGGCGATGCTCCTTTTCTCCATCTGCTAGCTTCCTGAAGTAATTTTTCCAAGGCCCTTTCCAGGAAATTTGCTCCTCGGGGTGTGTGGAGAAATACCTTCCACCCTATAGGTCGCCTTTATATGTCAGTAACTGGATTTATACTGTATCCATGTTACAAGAGCTTTGCTGCAAGCAAGCAGCTGGGGAAAAGGAAGGGTGCCATCGTGGGATGACTTATCAATGCCCAATCACACCAGTGCTCAGAAATGTAAATGGCTCTGGCTGAAGTAAGACAAAAGGTTTACCATCTACGGTAACACCTCAGTTAGTCGTCACACCTAAGGGCCAGAGATTGGAAAGCCAGAAGGCTAGGCTGTTATGCTTCCATTTGGGATAGGAAGATTGAGAATAACCCTAGAGGATGAGATTATAGATTCTCTGGACAGAAGGAAGAGGCTCTCTCTTATCTCCTACCTACCTAAGAGTTGTTGCCAAAAGCTATGGAAGAAAAACTCTTCATGAGGAAATTCCATCCTATGTGCTGGGGAACAATGAGGAGAAGTCCCAGACCCTGAGAACCAAGGTAATGGAGGACTGCAACTTCCAGAGGTACTAGTCTATCCTAATTCAACATCGTTTAGCATAAGCATAGATATGGGGTTAACAGGGCTCCATGTTTTCACCATTTCTTTTTATTCTTGTTTAGCCTGATGCTTGTGAAACCCAGCAGAACTGTAGTTACATAGATCCCTCTCCTAAATTATCTTTTTCCAATTGGAGATGGGGAGATTCAAGTCAATAAAAGATGGCATCTTTGTGGGTTAGTGTTAGTGTGGTGGCAGTGTTCCCTCTAAGCTGAGTTAGTGTGAGCAAGTTCACCGTTTTTTAGCCTCCAGCTCACACATTTTTGTCTTCGCTCAGGAAGGATGGCTCCAGAGCAAACTAATTTGTGCAGTAGCCAAATTGCTCGCTCACAATTGTAATGTTGGTAGCTCATGAAGTAGAATTTTTGCTCAGAAGACTCCACAGCTTAGAGGGAACAAGGACGATTAACCCCCCTCCGACACTGGTGCTGTGTAACGCCAGGTCTATCAATAATAAGACCATGGTCCTTCTGGATTTCGTGCAAGAACAGAGGGTAGACCTGGCGTGCGTGACTGAGACTTGGGTGCGGGAAGGGGAGACAGTAGCTCTCTCCCAGCTTGCCCTTCTCGGTCCTTCATCAATCACAGACTTGGGGGTGGGGGGGAGGAGTGGCTATATTCATTTGGGAGGCTTCCTCCTTCAGGGTTCTCCCGCTGCCAAGGATCACGGGCACTGAGTATGCCAGCCTGGTATGGGAGGCCAGGGAGAGCGTCGCGATTTGGCTGGTGTACCGACCGCCTAACACACCGGCCAATAGCCTACCGTCCCTGATGGAGGCCGTATCAGGCTGGGCATTGGAGCACCCTAGACTGATAGTCTGGGGTGATTTCAATGTTCATGCTGATGATGCGACCTCCACTCAGGCAGCGGACTTGGTGTGATCCATGGCGGCACTAGGACTCTCCCAATATGTAACGACACACACACACTGTGCTGAACACATGCTCGATTTGATTTTTGTGGCGGGGGTAACAGTGGGCCAAGTTACTGCTCAGGCAGTCCCATGGTCGGACCACCTTGCCCTGAGGGCCTGCCTGAATGTGCCGCTCCGACCCTGTTTAGGTGGTGAACGCATTTTTGCTCGCTTGCGGAGCCAGATGGACCCAATGCGGCTTTGAATGGCTCTACGGGATCCAATGCCCCCCAGCAGCTTGTTGGATGAGCTTGTAGAGGACTGGCATAGCCGGCTCTCTGCAGCCATCGACGAGATCGCTCCCCGGTGCCCTCTGCACCCTCGCTCCAGGCTTGCTCCTTGGTTTACCCAGGAGTTACGGCTTATGAAGCGAGAGCTGAGATGGCTAGAGAGACGGTGGCTTCGCGCTCGTGTAGGAAGCTACAAGAGCATCCTATAGGACGTTTATGAGATCCTATGAGATGGCAGTCAAAGCTGCGAAGAAAGATTACTATGCGGTGGCGACTGCATCCGCGAGCTCACACCCAGCCCAATAGTTTAGAATGATTCGGTCTATAACAGCTCTGCTGCAGGGCAGACCAAACGCTAGTGAATTGGATATTGGCTGTGAGGCATTTGCGAGCTACTTTGCGGATAAAGTCTTGACACTACACCGCGACCTCCCCGCCACAGTTGAAACAGTGAGTGAGCTCAAGGCCCCAAGCATGTCTTCAGCTCCGGTTTTGGATCATTTCAGCCCACTCAGCCTGGAGGAAGTTGACAGATTGCTCTTGACTGTACGCCCAACCACATGCAGCTTTGATCTGTGCCCTTCCTGGCTAATTAAAGCGGGCCACGAGGGGTTTCGAGGTGC
This sequence comes from Gekko japonicus, assembly GCF_001447785.1. Taxonomy (NCBI): domain Eukaryota; kingdom Metazoa; phylum Chordata; class Lepidosauria; order Squamata; family Gekkonidae; genus Gekko; species Gekko japonicus. The sequence goes on from NW_015159716.1 coordinate 1,556,080, forward strand.
CCTGAGGGAAATGATCAACAAGTCCTTCCTAGAGGGGCTGTTCCCGGGGGAACTCAAGGAAGTGATGGTCTGCCCACTCTTAAAAAAAACATCACCAGATCTGGCTGAATTGGCTAATTACCGGCGGGCTTCTAATTTGCCTTATTTGGGCAAATTAATTGAGATGGCGGTGGCGATACAGTTATACGGCTTTATGGATGATACTTTCATGTTAGATCACTTCCAGTCCGGCTTCCACCTGGGACACGGGACGGAGACGGCACTGGTCGCTCTGACTGACGATCTCTGGAGACATCTGCATCGGGGCGGTTCGGCGGTACTAATGTTGTTGGACCTGTCGGCTGCGTTTGACACGGTCGACCATCAGTTGCTGCTTCACTGCCTCGCCGACATGGGAATACAGGGGCTTGCCTAGCAATGGCTTGCTTCCTTTTTCCCAGGTCGGGGACAAAGGGTGGCACTTGGGGAGCAACAGTCTAGGAGACAGCCACTGGAGTGCGGAGTGCCTCAAGGGGCAGTGCTTTTCCCGATGTTATTTAACATCTATATGCGCCCCCTTGCCCAGATGGCCCGGAGTTATGGACTGGGGTGTCATCACTACGCTGATGACACCCAGCTCTATCTGATGCTGGATGGCCGGTTGAACTCCAGTCCTGAAGATTTGGACCGAGCATTACAGGCTGTGGCTGGTTGGCTCAGGCTGAGTCAGCTGAAACTGAATCCAGAGAAGATGTGTGGGTCGGGGCGCGGGTGGGGACACCACTCCCGATCTTCGGTGGGCAACATTGGTGCCAGTGCCAGAGGTTAGGAGCTTGGGAGTGCTCCTGGATTCCTCCTTAACAATGGAGGCCCAGGTAGCAGCCACTGCCAAGTCGGCCTTTTACCATCTTCGGCTGATCAGGAAGTTGGTTCCCTTCCTCGACCGCAACGACCTGGCCACAGTGATCCATGCGATGGTCATCTCAAGACTAGACTACTATAACGCTCTCTACATCAGGTTGCCCTTGTCGCAAATTTGGAAGCTGCAGCTAGTGCAGAATGTCGCAGCCAAGCTGTTGATGGGCTTACCTAGATGGGAGCACATCCAGCCTGTACTGAAGGCCCTGCACTGGCTGCCAATAGCATACTAAATTCGTTTCAAGGTGCTGGTGCTTAACTTTAAAGCCCTATATGGCCAAGGCCCAACATACTTTTCCACACATATACCCTAGAGAGCACTGAGGTCGGGGTCACAGAATCAGTTGACACTCCCTGGTCCCAAGGAGGCCAGGCTCACCGAGACAAGGGCCAGGGCTTTTTCAGTGGCAGCTCCTCACTGGTGGAACAAGCTCCCGGAGATCAGGGCCCTGCGGGACCTTTTGCAATTCTGTAGGGCCTGCAAGACGGAGCTCTTCCATCAGGCCTTCGACTAGGAGCCACCCCTCCACTATTACCATCAACGAGCCCGACCCTCAGTTTTTAACAACTGGCTCTTTTTTATCAAGCGACGCAGCTGGCTCTTTCCATCAAGCGACACGGGACGACAGAGAACTGGAATTTAGTAGTTGCTTAGACACCAGATTGCACCATGGTAGCAATGAATTGTACTATTAATAGCACCTTACGTTTTTAGATTTTATATTTCTATTAAGTATTGTATTGTTTTATACTGTTTTATTGTTTATTGGCAACTTGTGCCATCATTGTAAGCTGCCCTGAGCCCGTTCGCAGGGAGGGCGGGGTAGAAACCACATAAATAAATAAAAAATTAAAATAAAATAAATTCAAGGTATTACAGTTTTCGAGGTAACAAACATTTATCATAAACCGAACAGTTCTACAACTACAGGAACAACTGAATCATAATTGCTATGAATGGGCTGCCAACCATAGGCTTGCCAAGTCCCCCTGGGTTACCCGCTGGTGGTGGATCGGGGCCCGGGGGGAACCCCACCCCCAAAGCACATGACTTGCCTGGCGTGAGCACGTCACCCAGAGGTGACGTGATTGCGTCGGGCACATTGGGGGCAGGGCCACAATCATCAGAGGGAAAATTCTCCCCTGGACCAGCGCTGGACTCCCCCGCTCTTCATAAGGTAAGGACTTGGCAACCCTACACTTAGCATATGCATCAGCTCTTGCAGGATGGTAACAAGATGAAGGATGTTAGTAATTTTCCCAAGTCCTAACAACTGGAGCCCAATAACACCAAGAAAAGAGCAAGTACAAAATGCTGAAAGAAGTGCAGGACTGTTTCTCCCCCTGTGTGCTCTTCAACGGTTCCTGCTGCAGTTGCTGCTCTTCAATCCGCCCCCCACTCCCTGGCTTGGGCCTGGAAGGAAATCAGCAGTTCCCTCAGTCAAGCTCTATGCCTTCTGTCTCTTGCTGCAGGCCAGACTGACTGCCAGGGGAAGAGTTTTGAACCATATCTTTAGCCACAACTCAACCACCAGCTTGAGACCTTTTCTTTATAACAGCTCCTAATGAGGAAATTCTAGGATGCAATTTCTCCCTGGTTGGGCCCCTCACATACCTGTAAAGAAATCAGCAGTTTCCCTCAGTTAAGCTCCAGCCTTCTCTTGCCGTAGGCCAGACTGACTGAGAGGACAGAGCTCTTACGGACTGTAATATGTGGCCTTTTGCTCCCTAGACCCTAAATGCTAAACCTTTTAACAGAAAGGTTTTTAAAGACATACAATACATACGTTAAAGTGAAAATGACTTGGAGTACACTTGCACGGACGATGTGTATGCTTCTTGTTCTTTGATTTAATTTTCTTGCGTGTGATTTGGGTGCTCGAGGCCTGATCTGTGTCCTCATCACACCTATTTGGTCTTGCCTTCTGGGGAGCAGAGGAGGAGAGGAGCAGCGTTTGAGCTTGCCATCCTTGAGGTGTGAAAGCGCAAATGTGTGAAATTATGATAGTTCATCCCAGTGCTGGCTCATATTTGTGGAATACAGGGTTGTCAACCTGGATCTCTCCTGCTATTACAACTGACCTCCAGGCGACAGAGATCATTTCACCTGAAGAAAATGGCTGCTTTGGAAGGTGGACTCATTGCATTATGCCACATTGAAGTCCCTCCCCTCCCCAAACCCTGCCTTCTTCAAGCTCCACCCCAAAAATCTCCAGGTATTTCCCAACCCAGACCTGGCAACCCTAGCAAAGTGGGAGGCACGGAATCTACACGGACCCTTTAAATGGCACCAAAGTAAGGAGTGCAAGAGGTACAAATCCAGTTTGGTGTAGTGGTTAAGTGCGTGGACTCCAATCTGGGAGAATTCCCCAGTTCTCCACTTGCAGCTGTTGGATGACCTTGGGCAAGCCATAGTTCTGTCAGAGCTGTCCTTGACAGAGCAGTTCTCTCAGAGCTCTCTCAGCCCCACCTACTTCACAGGGTGGCTGTTGTGGGGAGGGGAAGGGAAAGGAGTTTGTAAGCCGCTCTGAGACACCTTTGGGTAGTGAAGGGTGGGGTATAAATCCAATCTCTTATTTGCAAGCCTGTGGTGAAGCCTGCTTTGGAATTGTGCTCCTGAATCTGAGACTCTGTTGCCTGACTTTGGACCGGAACACTCAAGGACCACGGTGGTAAGCCTAAACATAATTAATAACCACACTATGTAGAATCTGCTGTATATATTATAAAACATCAGTGTGATGTGCTAAAATAATAAACATTCAATTATTTTACCACCATGTATAATAAATGTTCATTTCAAGCATTATATTTTCATTCTCCTGACTCCAATTCAACACATAGCCAGTTGTTAAGCCATTTCAAAATGTCTTTTTCAAGAGTTGCTCTTCTTAAATGGCTGATTCCGAGTTGTGCTCTGGAAAACTCATCATTCACTTGTATTATAAAGTTTTCTGTATAACTACAAATGAATGATGAATTTTCCACAGTACAATTCGGAATCAGCCATTTAAAAAAGAGTGACAACTGGCCATCTGTAGAATGGCAGTTAGGAATTTTCTTAAAGAGCAAGTTAGAAATATCTACATAATTCAGAATTATTTCAGGTTGAAAGAAAGCATAATGCTTTAAATGAACATTTATTATACATGGTGGTCCAAACATATTGTAGATGTATATAAATTTTGAATGTTCTTATGTTCTTATGAGCTTGCAAAAAAACCCTACAGATCGACCGGGAGCAGAACCCAAAGCACCCTGTGTGGCATCCTAAAGGCCAACACATTCCTTGAGGCTTTGGGTTTGTGTAGGTAGCTGCCTGCTCCTGTTAGGCGCATGCAGCTTAGGAAGGCTCACAGAACAGTTAGGGGTTTTTTTTGGGGGGGGGGAACATCCTGTTACCTTTTGGCAACAGAATGGTGCAAAACCCAGCAGAATGTAGTCTGGAAGCCTGGGAGAACTTATGTGGGAAAGTTGGAAGTTTTCGTGTTGGATTGCCACCCCAAAGAGTACTTCTCTTCATGCTTCAACAAAAGCTCCTAATGCTTCTATTGCTCTAAGGATCCTTCTTACGCTTCCAGTGTCAGTGGCAAGTGGTGTACGCAGTTTCTCAAAACTCAAACTTATAAAAACACACATACGCTCAACAATGCTGCAAAAGAGACTACTTGGTTTGGCAACTATCTCAGTTGAACACGCTGAAGCATCAGTGCTTGACCTGAGGGAATTGGTGACAACATTTGCTAAAGAAAAGGCACCCAAAATCGGAATATGATGTGCCTGAAATGGAAACACCAAAGATACTTAAATTTCAAATTAAATTTAAATTCACTGCCACAGGAACACATGGAATTCACTGGTGGCGGCTACAAGCATGGACGGCTTCAAAAGGGAATTAGATAGGCATATGAAGCAGAGGTCCATCAGTGGCTATTAGCCACAAGGTATAGATAGGGACTCTGGGGCAAGTGATGCTCTGTCATTTTGGTGCTTTGGGGGGGGTCAACAGTGGGAGGGCTTCTAGTGTCCTGGCCCCACTGCTGGACCTCCTGATGGCACCTGGTATTTCTGGCCACTGTGTGACAGAGTGTTGGACTGGATTGGCCGTTGGCCTGATCCAACATTGGCATCTCTTATGTTCTTATGTTCTTAATGTTTATTATTTTTGCAAATTACATTGATGGTTTACAATATCTTATTGTTGAGGAATTAGGGCTGGATTGAGCCTCAGTCCTTTGCTAAACCTCTGCTACACCTATGATACTATAGCAATTACTATATAGCAATTATTATAGCAATTAGCCTCTATAGTTGAATCTCTGGTTCTGTTTCCCAGGAGGCTTCAGGACTCTGCTAAGTGCTGTGGCCTTTAAGTACAGATAACTCTGTACATGACTTTTGCCTTACATAACTTTTGCCTTTTGGAATGTTTATACATTATCAAATTCTAAATAGATAGACTATCTGAACCTAGTTTCCTGGGACTCTTTGGGTGTGTTCAGATGCGCCATTTGATCTGGTGTCGTCACGCTTCAGCAACGGATTTTATATGCACGATCACACAGTTAACATCTGCCTCCTGTCCCCAGCCGTTGGTTTCCGGCTCAAAACCGCTTTAACCTGGAGTATTTTGTTACCAGGTCCCAAAGTGGTGTTTTCTCGGTTCTCCCATTTAAAGCCGCATTTTACCCGTGTGATCGCTCCTCCGGTGTCAAGCCACTTCCGGTTTAAACACCCTCCCCACTTGAAAGCTGCCCAAGGCTTCCACTTTTCGCCCACAATTTTTTAAATGTGTTGGCGGTGTGCGCATAGGCAGAGCTCCGCTACTGTGTTTAGAAAACCGACATTTAAACAGTCACTTGTTTTAGAGTTTAGATGAGTTCGGGATCTCACGGAGGCCATTTTTGGATCAAACTTTTAAAGGGAAGTCTTTTGTTGGAGGGGTTGGATTGATTTGCCATGGTGGTTCTGCGCATGCGCCATAATAGTTCCCTCCCCATTCTATGGAGGGGCGCCTATGCGCATGCACAAACTGAGAAAAAAATTAAAAACTGCTGATGCACACTCCCGCGTGTCGGTAATGTAGACGCCGGGGAGCGACGTGACTGCGTGGTGAGGCGGGATAAGGGAGGTAAGTGTGATCGCGATTATCCAAATCAAATATAATCCAGTTAGAACCAGAGCAGTTTAACCTGCTCTCAGCACACCTTCTGACCACACCCTTTGAGTCAACCTAGTTTAACCCACCTTTCCTTGACCTCCGTGACCCCAGAGACAGAAAGGATGGGCTGCGCTTTGTCATGCACATTAGAGATGAATGTCAAATGCTCTCACAGACTTGACTGACAGTTACATTAGCCCTTTGGTTGGAAAAGCATACTTAATGTCTGAATTTAGTTTTGTTCTGTGTTCTGGCCAGCCACCCTCCCGTTATGAATCTTGACAGAGCAACCAAGGAAAAGCGTGCTTAATGTCTGAATTTAGTTTTGTTCTGTATTATGGCCAACCACCCTTCCGTTATGAATCTTGACAGAGCAACCAAAGATATCCTTTATAAAATTACAAGTGCACTGTTTATGTATTGGGGTTGTGTTGAAACATTCTATGTTGAATACTGAAATATTTTCTGATTTAAGAATGTATAATGGAATAAACTGAGTTTTGGTTTAGAACAACCATCTCTCTCTCAATGCAATTGGGAAGTCAGCTTCTCTCCCTCCCAAAATGAAAACAGTGGACCTAAACCTGCCCCTGTCTGGTGTGGGATAATCCTTCTAGCTAACAGCTGGACATTCTGAACAATTGAACCATGGATAAATACCTGCTGGAGCTCTGATGTTTAGCCTTGATGAATGCCCAGGAGGCTGGGCATGACTTGGAGGGGAAAAGTGCTTTAGAAGCCATGCCAATGTGTTTCTACCACATACCAGAGTGGTAGAGCAGAAGTGTGCTGTCCCCATGACCCGGAGGCTGTTGGATTAAAACCTTCCTCTGCTATTGAGGCAGAAATAATCTAGCCGGACCCAACTGAAGCTGTATTTTAGTAATTTGGGTGTTTTGTTCTTGTGCAAAACTTGCAAAAAGGCTTCTGCAGAATTCAGAACTGCAGAACTCAGCAGCTGAAAAGCAGAAGTGCCTTTGCTGAGGAAGTTGTCTGAAATTATCAGATAGCTACATCTACAGATGTTCACTCTTTCTTGCTGGCAATATGCCCTTCCTGAATATACAGCCTCCCTCTCTGTTCTTTGCCCACAGCCTTTCATGCTGAAAGCAACAGCCAACCAGTACCAGCTGCACCATCCAGGGTGACTCTCTATGTAGCCAGCAAAATAGCCCCATTCCCTCTGATATCTCAGCAGAGTGTTGCCTTCTGGGAAACAGAGCTACCTGCCTCCTGTGCTGTTTCTGTGAAACTGTGTTCTGAGGCCCTTTCTCAGAAAGAGGAGTGACAAATATAGCTGGCACAGGACGTCAAATACGCCTTGTACCAAATATGTTCTGCCTGGGGTTGCAGTCAAAAGACATGTTGCTTGTCACTGAGGCTTTCCCCTATGGGTTTTTGGAGTATGTCATTTGCACGGACTTAATATTTGATGTGTGGGTCAGACCCAAGATAAGTGTAGAGATGTTCCCTTGTGCAAGGACTAGAATCACATCTGGACATCTCATCTGTAAGCGAACAGAGATCCCCACAAGAGACCCCCACAGAGCACAAACTAAGGTCCAAAGGAGGTACTGTGGGCCACAGGGCCAACAAAGGATGGGCAAGAAGAGAGATGACCAAATCTTCATTTTGGATGTGTTTAACTGTGTGTTTTTATATTATCAACAGTTGGCTGCTATTATTTTCTTCTTCGTCCCAGAAGGGTAAGGTATAGCTCCGTACCAGCTCCACCTAGCACCACCTAACACAATCAAATCTGCAGCATATCCTGTGGGAGATGCAAATAACTGTCCTTAACAGCAAAGCCTGAAACACCTTTTCCCCCACTCTTCCCCCATTGTTTCCAGACGTGTTTAGAAAATGTTTGTGTTACCTGTCCAGAGAAAGCTCAAGGAAGCTCACAGAGCAAGACCCAAAGCCTAGGACGGCAAGTATACACCCAGCTCTGACGCCAAAACTGCAGAATGTCTCAATTGAACAACCTTTTTTTAAAAAAAAAAAAAACAGCCAGAGATCATCCATAAACCAAATGGTTTCCAAGCAGTCTCTGTTTTGTTTCACTTTGCTTCTGCTGCTTTGAAAATGGAAAGCCAGTGGCAGGGCATAGGCCAGTGGGTAAATTTTCATGCGTACAGACTTGTCATAAAGAGCAGCTGTCTTGGCTAGATGTCTCTTTTCCATATAATGCATGCTGTAAATGATTTATTTCATCAGTATTTCCACAATGTACCACACCCGCATACCTTCCTACTATCCCACCCTTGAAGAATTTGGTTGGTGTTATCCAGCTGCCTGCCATATCCCCCAGCAACAAAGAGGAGCTTTCCAGATGGTAGCTAGCCGTGGAGGATTGTGGTAACTGGCTCTTGAGTAAGGAGACTTCCCCTGTGATTTGGCAGCATCAATGAAAGGCAACTATATATTTTACAAACGTTATTCCAGGATCAAGGCAGCCTTCCAATAAGGACAGTCAATTCCTGCCCTTCACAACAGGTAGCCCAGCCCCTGAAGTACTCTGAAAAGTGTAAGACAGAAACTCCGTCAAAGGTTGTGCTCCCCCAGCTCAATTTGAGAAAGCACACGGCAGTCTTATAGAGGAGAATCAGATCTTGTACTTTATTGCTCAACAAAGGAGGGAGGTGCAGATCCCATAAGGTTTTGGACCCCGCAGTTCTCCCTAGGGTCACAATGGGAAACATAGGGTTTTGTACCCCCTATGACAGTTAGAAATAAATCACAATTATTGGTTCCATCACAGTTAGTCACATATCCGTCACACCATTCTGATTGGGTTCGAACCTGTAGGCTGGATTTTCTCAGGCAAAACTGTACCTCCTCCAGCTAAACAATAGACTTTCTTCTTCCTAGGCTGTGAAATTCTAAAAAGTATCTAATTGTAACAAATATTAGTACATCATTCAGTGTTCTCCATCTAACACAAGCAAACTGGCATCAAGAGCATGCGCAGTTACGATTGGCAAGAACAAGCAAGGTCACTGTGGTGTGATCGCCTGTCAGCATTTGGTATTTTACCAGAATGCCTTTAAGCAATGAACCAAAGTGAATATCTGAATAGATGTTCATGATTGATTTCAGTCAGTGATTAGAATCATCAAAGGCACTTAACATATGCACCATGGAAGTGTTAAGTACACCTGCTAAGTTAGTCAGCGGCAGAGTGCAAAGGGTTTCATAAGCGATGTGTACAACAAAAGGGGTGCATTGTTTTGTGTGCTCAGTTTACAATGGGAGGGACCCGCTGTATTCCTTCTCCCCAAAGGTTCTTGCCAAACCGTCGTTTTGCTGGATAGGACGGTAGCTGGAGGAAGCCCCACTTACAAGACTGTGCGGAGCCTAAACGAAACATATGGGGAGATTCCAGCACTCTGAACAGGAGAAATACCTAGCAAGGGGAGTGAATAACTCCTCAGTTTGCTTTTAGGGATGGAAAGTACTTACATTGTGTGCGTGTGGGGGTAAGCGTTAGTATCCTGCAAAGGTGCGACTGGGGAGGTCATCTTTGTGTGGGCAAATGATATGCTGGGTGGTCCCTAGGGATGGGAAGGCTCAGCCGGTAGTAGTGTTCCTCCAAGAAGTAGAAGAGAAGCTTGGAAAAAAGAATACTACTACGACTCCCCGACCAAAATCACTCTGGAAGAAAAGCAGCCAATCAGAGAAATAACGCCACATCCCTTCCTCGCCTTTGAGGCGAATATTTACCACTAGCGGTAAAAAAAAAGGGGGGGGGGGAAGGTCCGTGCTGCGCGTGCGCATTAGCAACCTAAAGCTGGCGCGTCGCCTCAGTCGCTGAGTCTGGGAAGTGAAGGAGGAAATCGGGACAGTGAAGAGAGGGCAGGAGGCACATAGAGCATGCGCTATATCGGAAAGAGTCTTGGATACTAAGAGGCGAGGAGCCTTTCTTAGTCTCACCTCTGTCTCCGCTGTTGGAAACAAATTCCTGAACGGCAGCCAGGCCCAAATAAAGCCGTGGGAAGGGCCGCCGCTGATCGAAGACATGATTGAAGCAAAGTCAAAGCTGGCCTTTGTAAGTCTGAGAGAGCAGTAGCTTGCCTGTGCGAATTTCTGGCAAGAAGCAGTAGCTGAACAATTGTCGCAATTGACGCCTTCTGCTGTTCATCTTCCCGCTGAATCCTAATCTAGCAGTTTCATGCTTAAAACTCCTTTTGTTGGAGAATGGTGACTGTCAGATCACCAGCAGAGTGTCCTTTGAGCTTGCAATGTTCTCCTGCTGGTTTCTAAATGAGTGTTTCGTGTCAGATGTGTGTCCATTTATTCTTTTGCACAGAGGTTGATCTCTGTGGAGAGTGGCATGTGTCTCACTGGAAAACAAACAGGTGAAAGAGTCCCTAATGTAGAATTCTTGCACTGAGGTTCCTGGAGTGACTATGGGGATAGAGTCTGTCCCTGGGTTTGTTGCAGTGTTTGGGCACCCACTGCTGTTGGCCTCACCCTCACTGTATCGATCTAATGGATGTACAACCTCATGCACCTAATGAAGTGAGCTCTGCTTATCCTGGAATAAATTTTGTTAAACTTTAAGAGGCTCCTCTCTTATTCTACCGCTAGAATATTCGGCCCAAAAGGCAATGCTGCCTAGCTGGGACTAGTAACCCACAGAGACTGATTTTTTGTGTGATCATGCACTGCAAGTAGTGATTTGATTTGTGCTGCTGTTGATAAAACTTCCTTCTCCAGTGGAAAGCTGAGCCACCCAATGAATCCCTTTAGTTCAAGCCACAGAAGTTTGTACCAGTTAGCAAATGTAATTGACCAGTACACAGTAAAAGAAGTAAAACCCCAAACTTAAAACATTTCTGTTCCCTATACAGGAATATAATATTTGTAAAATACATAAACAAACCACTAATAACTTAAAATATTAAGTGATATAACTTAAATTACTTATAAAACCATCTCTAAAATATCAACTAGCATGACTTATCCATATTTTCCTCAGCTTAATTGCCAGCCAACCATACTTAGCCATTTTGAAGGTGACATCTCTGTTTCTATCTGAGCATTTTCTTGAGGAGACTTTTTTTATCTTTCCCTGGGAAGTTAGCAAATGATTGTTGCTGAGAGGAAAGAGAGCAGCAAAGTATACAAGAAACCTCTCAGTTTGCTTACCCTCTTCACCTGTGCTCAGTAAATTACCAAAAAGTCCAGTGTGGTGTGAAGAATACTTTTGAGGAGAAGTATTGAAATAAATTGACCAAATGCTTGATAATAAATTACCAAAGGATCCTAAGGTTTGCAGATCAGGATGGTTAGATGAATATATTCAATTGAAGTGCAGGGCATGGTGAAAGATATGTTTACTGCAACAAGAGTGGTAATAACTGGTGACTAGAAGAACACAAAGAGGTTAAGCGTTAAAATATGGATAGCTAAAGTATGACAACTAGCAACATTGCTGAAATTATAGGAATTAGTTCAATTGTGGGATGGTCGTGTTAAGAAACCTTACTTTGCAGATAGTTTGCAATTGTTTTATTGATTGTGGCATAAAGAATCTCATCTTTCTATAGATATATTTATGCATTTTTAATAATAATAGGAGCATATATATATATATATGTTTAAATTAAAATGATTATTGAGAATAAGCTTTTGAGGTACAAATAGATGGGTTTAATTAACTGTAGCAAATTAGTTACTTATGAATTAATATGCACTAGCAGTTCGGGAACATATTTAGTTTTATTGAAGATTCTGTATTATGTATTTTTATAGATGGCTTATCTCACACAAACTGTAAATAAATAGATCGTAAAAAGTATCTCACTGAATATATTACATAAGTGCTGTCACAACCAGCATGGCAACCCGAGAAAAGGGCTTTCAAGTGAAGTGAGAAGCAGAGGTGGTTTTGCCATTTGCCTTCCTCTGCAGAGCCTTCCTTGTGGTCTTCCACCCAAGCACCAAAACACTTCGCTTCTGAGATCTGGAAATATTTAGCTATACCACACTACCTTTCCTCCCCTGAATATACTACAGAATGTGTCCTCTTGTCTAATTTACGGAGCATTGTAAATAATGTTATAGAAAATTATTTTTTATGAAAGGCCAGTGTTTTGTAGTAGTTACAGTGCAGTACAGTTTAAGAGATCAGATTCAAATTTCCACTCTGTCATGCAGCTCACTGGATAACCTCGTGCTGGGTACTCTGTCTAGACCTAACCTACCTCATAGGGTTGCTGTGAGGCTGAAATGAAGGAGCACAGAGTGGTGTACAGTGACCTGAGTTCCTTGGAGGAAGACGGGATAAAAATGTACTGAAGTGAATAAACAAAATTGTGTTCCTCTTTCACATCTCTTAATTCCACGCAGTTCCAAGGCAATTTCATACAGAGACTTTATTAAAATGCAGACACTACAGAAACATTGGTGAGCCAGTATGCTCACTTTCATTCATATTTGTTTTAAATTTCATATTAATACTTAAATACAAAGCAATGAGAATGCTATAAACATGCTGATAATCCAAACTCAGGTTTTCTTTAATAAATGCCCTGGAGAGATTAGGGGTCTCTGGCTTTTTAACTACACTGTAGCATTTACCCCAGAGGGAATGTTTTGATGTTTGAGATAAGACCAAGAAGATTGTCAGTTTGTAAGACCCTAATAAAATTATATATATAAATCTCTATGGTAGCACCCTAGCAAACTATAGCTTTGAGGAACATACACACCCCCATTATCTGAACTCTATTACTCAAAAACAATACTGGGAAAATACACATTATCCAACCGTTTTGTCTCACAAGTCAATTGGATTAATACAGTTTGCCATGTTTGTATTTTTCCTATGCCAGTGCTTTGCACTTTAAACACTAGTAGTGCAATCCTGTCCACGTCTCTACTTATAGACTCCTAATGCATCAAACCAGCGGGCCATCTAGTCCAGCATCCTGTTTCATATACCAGCCAACCAGTTACCCTGAAGGGCCAAAAACACAGGGTATAGAGGCCACCTTCCCCTGACATGGTATCTTAGTACTGGCATTCAAAGGTTTACTGCCTTTGGATGTGGAGGTTTCCTGTAGTCACCATGGATCAGAATTAAGTCCCATAATATTCAATAGTACTTGAATCAGAAAATCACAGAGCTGGAATACCCCTGGTATTTTTGGCCACTGTGTGACAGAGTGTTGCACTGGATGGGTCATTGGCCTGATCCAAAATTGGCTTCTTTTATATTCTTATGTAACCCCCTGCTCAATGCAGGATCGGCCTAGAGCATTTATGCCCAGTCCCTAAATCCTGAAACATACAGATGTAATCGTGTGTAGAGTTGCTGCAGTAATATTGGGGGCAAAACAGCAGGGAGTAATTCTGCAGGGAATAATTCTGCACAAGACTGCACTGTGAATCACTCAAAACAGTGCTTCAGATAAAGGCATATCAACATGTGCCAATCCAGTGGCATAACATTACACCTGCAATGCTTCATGCAGGTGGAGCACAAATGTTTAGAATCAAAGTGTTATAGTAATCTTTGATTTATGTAGTGCAGTCCCATGGATAGCATAGACTTCAGGCTATGCTAACAGATTCTAATGTATTGGAGTAAGTGCATGGGATTATGCTACTAGTAGCTCTGCTAGGGGCAATACAAAAACAAAATACATGTCTCTTACTATGGTTTAATAATGGAATTAAAATAATAACACTGTATTAAATTGCTGCCCTTTTGTTATAAGATCTTACCAGCTAGATACACAAACACACCTCGCACACACATGCAGACTGGGGTAAGTGGAGCCCTCTCTGGAAATCTTCCATTGTTGCTATTACAATTTACTTCCAAAATGTAACTGTCCTGCAGTTGATACTGTGGTAAATCTACAAAAAATTGCTTTGTTCCTAAAATATACAAAAAACACTCCCCAAATTCAAAGAAAAATATTGTGCTCAAGTCAGCGGCCTATATACATAGTATATAAAGGTTAAATCTACATAGCAAACAATTTGATGTGGAAAATGTTAGTAAACACCCCCCCCCCAAGGAAATTGCATAGGACACTGAGATGGCTCAGCAGTGGACAAAAGTTCACTGCCTGCAAAATTCACTAGTAACGTTTGGAAGAGGGTAAGCAAACAAAGAGAAATCCAAAATGTACTTTGGCAACAGATCTTTGACAAGCCCCCTTGGAGTGTTACACAGATAGTAATGCAAAGTCTGAGGAGTCACTGGCTTGTACCATGATTGCCTTTCTGGGAAGTGTATAAAGGAGGGTGCTTGAACACGTTCCAGAACATAATTGGCATCTTCATTCAGTCTTTCATAGGATCCGATGAAATCGTACCTCACTGCACAGGGCTGGCACAAGCTGTAGATGGGCATCCAGTGTTCGTTCATTTTCTCCACCTCTTCATCTAAGAGGTACCGGAGAAATTCGGAGAAAGTGACATCATCTCCAGTGGTTTTCCCAGGGTTTTTCCTATACTTTTTAACTATCTCCACTCCGTATTTCAACTGGTACTCCTTGATCTCTCCAAATTTATTTCTGTAAGCTGATAAAAGTCTCTCCATTGGGTCTCGGACAAAGATGAACTTGAAATAATGCTTTAGCCGGTATCGGATCTCCTCTGGTTTCATGTCACTTAGGAAAATCAAGTCTCTCTTGTGGTCCATTTTCAGCTTCACGTCCACATTCTCCAGCACGCCATCTAAAACTTTCAGAATCCGTTTCCAGTTGGAGCAGGCAACTTTGGGCACGTAGCAATACAAAAAGCGATGTTTGTCACTAACCAGAATGTGTTTGAGTAATGTCCTTCTCTGGCCCGCAGAGAGGTCCCAGATACTGTGGGGCATGTTCTTTTGCCCGCACATGGTACGGATTGTCCTGTTACGGATATCCTGGAGCACCTGGTACCCTACATCCTCTGGCACCGAAGCAGCTCTGGCACTGCCCGCATTCCTCCAGGAGAGCTCTCCGTGGGAGGGGTGGAGCGGTGGGGGCTTCACCTCAGCCAAAATGCCCTTCTCGATCATGAGCAGAAGGCCGCTGGAGGCCACGATCACGCCAAACATCAGCATGGACGGCAGCAGCATGGTGCCACTGCTGCCACGCAAGCGGGTCCTGGCAGAGACGGTGGCCCGCCGCACAGAACTGCCCCCCATCTCTGTGCCTCTCGCCACCACTGGGATGAGAGGCTGTGGAAACATGGGCCCAGAGGATGGCTGGAGGGCTGGAAAGGCAGCACGACCTCCGGGCCCAAAGGGGACGCCACGGCCGTTACCTTTGGTGGATGGGGCAGTGGGCCTGTCTCGGCAACTCCCGTTCAGTCAAACTGGGTCACCTCTACATGCTTCCTCCAGTGAGCAGCGACGGGGCCCGGGGACTCCCCAGCGGCTTTCCTTCCACGCAGCATTCAGCCCAAGGGGACTGCAGCCTGCGCTCCTCGTCCTCTACCCACAGGGTCGCTGCTCTGGATGGGGCTGCCGGAAGGCCCGGCACAGGAGAGTTGCAGACAAGGGCCAGACGCTCTCTCCCGGCAGCCGCGAAGGGAAGGGCAGCCGCCCGGCAGTGACGGCCTGGTCGGGAAGGCGGGTCCCAGGCGGTAGGAGGCCCCCTCGGCTCCCCCTCCCCCTCTTCTCCTTGGTAGCGGCTTGCATCTCCCTGCAACGCAGACGGTTTCCTGCATTGCCTCGCTGGCGGAAGGGTATGCTGTGCACGCGCGGGCGCGCGCTTATTCTCTTTGGGAAATGGAGCAGAACGGTCTAGGACGCAGGCACGGATGTGAGGTTAGGCCTGCCCTCCTAGTCCTAAATGAGGGTGCATACAGAGTCCTTGCCCTTGTGCTGATAGGCTGTCTGCCTACTTTTATGGAAGTGCAGGAGAGCACAGGAAAAGTAGAGCTGCCAACTCTCGGTTGGGGAATTCCTGGAGATTCAGGGTGGAGTTTTGGAAGGGGTCTCGGTGGGGCATAATATCAGAGCCCGCTCTTCAAAGCTGCCGTTTTCTGCAGGGGAACTGATAGCTGTAGCTTGGTGGTCAGTTGTAATTCCAGGAGGTCTCCAGGCCCCACCTGGAGGTTGGCAACCGTAAGTAAAACTTGGATCGCTACTTTTGGCGAACACCCTTGGGGGGGTCCCCCCCATTGCAGAGTTATAGTGATATCTACTGACTGCACTGTAACAATCATAGCCTTGGGAGTACTGCTGGACTTTAGCTTCATTCTCAGATCTTTTTGTTTAACTCGCATTTACGTGCTAATTTGCTGCTATCCATTGATCTTGCCGGCCACCTAATCCAATTCAACCCTGCATATGCATCTTGGCTCTGATTGGCCCCTGGTAACAGCTGACCCCCACTCTTTTCCCCCTGTAAGTAACCCTTGAGGAAATTTTATTCCATTTGTCTGAAGACGTGTGCTTTGCACGAAAGCTTACACTTTGAATAAAATTTTGTTGGTCTTAAAGGTGCCACTGGACTCAAACTTTAATCATATAGTTGCGATCTGCAACCATGAGGCTGAGGTGGTGCAAATGTAACCCTGATTCCCGGGGGTGTGTGTGTGTGTTAGAGTTACTGCATACAAGGTTTAAAAAGACCAGTCTTCCTGTAATGATTGGTGGGTCTAAAGTAGAAGCCTTAGGAGGACTCCTTGTCTGTAAAAATTAGGCATCAATGCTTTAGGGGCTACAAGGAACCCTGGGAAAGGAAGAGACAACATACCAAGGCAGAACAGAGCTGCAAGTCCATTCAACTCCAGGGGACTGGCTTGATTAAAGTCAGTCCCTTGGTCTGCTTGGGCCCAACAGACCCGAACTGTTCCGAGTTATTTATTCTATACACCTTGTCATTTCAGTCATGTGTATGAAAAAGGGGAAAGATATTTGATGTTTGCTGTCAACTCTCATCAGTATAAGTCTCGCAAGGTGGGGTCACACAGTGCAAATACTTGAGCTCCCTGAATTATGATTTTTTTAAATCAAAACCTCTTTTTGAGTTCAACTAGAAGTCACACAAACACATGGATCTGAGGCTTGGACTCTCATTATTTTTGTGTTTTATATTTTTATTATTTTGAATAAAAAGTTGCACATATTTACATTCCATCAAATTGTTTACAATTCCGCTCAGAGTCATTCATTCCAGTTATTTAACTAGTCTGTTGGTACTATAACATTTGATGTTACAATTTTATATCTTTTTCTAATTACATTTCTGTTTGGTGTTCTATCCATTTATATACCTTATCCCATCTCCTTTTGTGTACCTTTTCATTTTTATTTTGTATCTTTAGGCTTAAATCGTCCATTCTGGCTAGCTCTAAAATTTTATATAACAGATCTTCCCTAGTAGGTAGGCTCCCAGATTTCCAGTTTTGTGCTACTAACAGTCTGGCTGCTGTTATAATATAGCTGATTATATACGCATCCTGTGTATTGTAACCTTTTGGGATCATATTCAGCAGGTATATTTCTGGTTTCAATGCTACGTTTTTACCTAGACTTTCTTGGAGGACTTTCCTAACTATTCTCCAGAATCTTTGTACCATATTACACTCCCACCACATATGGTAAAACGTACCTTTACAGCTTTTACATTTCCAGCATTTATCGGAATACCCCCTATAACATTTGGCCAACTTAACGGGTGCCCAGTGCCATCTGTGGAACATCTTAAATACATTTTCTTTATACGCAACCGCTTTCATATATTTAACGGATTTCCACATATTTGCCCATTGTTCTTCCTCAATTTCCCCTATATCTTTCACCCAGGTGATCATTACATTTTTAACGTCTTCATCTTTCATATATTCTTATGTTTAAGATACAGTAATTGTTTTTGTATCTTGGTGGTTTCCAAGGAATCTAATTTTTTCCTTTCTATTAAAAGGCGTTTGTAAATTTTTTTGGACCCTTTTTTTTATGTTTTTCTTCTAATGCTGTTATCAAGGATAATAACTCATCCATTAATTCATTTCTTTTTTTGTTATAATAGGAAGAAAGAGAAATTAATTTCCCTCGTATGACGGCTTTCATGGCATCCCAGACAATATGGGTTGGAACACCACAGTCCGAATTGGAATCAAAATAATCCTTCAAAGATTTTTCGATATCCTGACATGCACTTTGGTTAAATAAAAGATTTTTGTTTAAAGCCCAGGAGTGTGGACCTTTTGATTCTGGTATTAAAAGTAAATTACATTCAATCCAGGCGTGATCGGACAAAGTCCTCAGGCCAATATCGGATGATGTAATTCGATTGATTAAAGACGGTGAAGTTAAAATATAATCGATTCTTGTGAAAACGTTATGTACTGGTGAGAAGAATGTATAATCTTTCATACCAGGATGTTGTAGTCTCCAAATGTCGTTTAGGTGGTGTTTGACCAGGAGGTTTTGTATATTGGACTTCTTAACTTTACTTGAACCAGGGGTAAATGATCTATCCCATTTATGGTCAGAGATGCTGTTGAGGTCTCCTCCAATCATAATGTGACCTTCTGCGAAATTTTCAAGACTTGACAATGTTTCTTGTAGAAACTTATCTTGCCCTGAGTTTGGAGAATAGATTACACCAAAAGTCCATTGTTCGTTGTTGAAATCGCCTTTTAAAAACAAGTATCGACCCTTCGGATCTTTTTGTTGAGAGCGGCAATGAAATTGTATCTTATTTGAAAAAATAATAGCTACTCCACGGGAGGAGGAGGACCCTGGGGCTAAAAATTGGGAACTGAACCTCTTAGATTTAAAAATAGGGTTGTTTGAATTTTTAATATGGGTTTCCTGTAGAAAAGTGATATCAGAGTGTATTTTGGTCAGAAAAGCAGAGATTTTTTTAGATTTTATGCAATTGTTTAAACCATTACAGTTCAATGAAACAATTTTAAGTTGTTCACCCATTTGGCAATAATGGATCATATGTAATAACAAGAAACCACAAATAATCCCGGCCAAGATGTGATGGTCTATAACTTATAAACTTTAAACTAAACCTTATAATAACCAGATATAACTTAACATAATCTAAACTACCCTTTTCAAAAGGGTTCAAAATTATCAGGCTGGCCCCGACTCCTCGGGGCTTAGGCCAGTTAACACACAGTTAACAAAAAAAATGAGAGAAAAATTAGCATTACAAAAAAAACAGGTGGGGGGGAAAAAGCGGTCACTCAATCAAACCTCCCACCATATGTTGAGAAATTTTGGGGGAATTACATCCGAACAAATTGCTTGACTACAGCATTTCAACATGGTTATATAGTCTTGCAGAAGCACCGCCATTATGTTGAGTAGGAGTAGGTATCTAATGACTTTTCTATGAAATGGGGAGATGAGCTACTCCATTGTATATTGCAATCCGTGTGAAATCAAAACCAGGATGGAAAATAATAATAAGTAACCTATGCTTCTGGAAAAGAAATGATATTGAACCAGCATAACACAATATTTCAGGTTGTAAAATACAAAGAGTCAGAGGATATAAGAAGCATCACTAACATCATAAGAGTCAAACTGATTTCCCTTAAACTTAAATAGGTTTCCTTCATCTTATAATAAAAACAGAATAGCTTTAATTTGGTTGGAGAACAGGATGATACCAGAATAGGTGTGATTAATTAAATGCTTACTACCTAGTATCTTTAAGGCTAAACTGCAGAAAGAGAAAGGAGACCAGAGGTTGATTGGCAACTAATTTGGATAATATACTAAACAGAGATAGGTTAACATCACCATTTTATACTAATAATTGAAGACCTCAAAAAACAGTATAGCTAACTTTTGTATACTGGAGATAACCTTATCAGGTTAATAAATAATAGCATGTGTTCTGTATTGCAGGAATAGGAGGTAAAAAAGCACTAAAATAGGGCACCTTCCCTTAGGGACTTTAAAAGGACAGCTTATCAATTCATAATGCACACTGAAAAGTTTGTTTTAAAAATGACATAAAGAGTATTGAAGCCATAAACATTCTTCAGCGTTTGTTGATTAGCCTGGCTTTTAAAATAAATGCATTTCTCCGTATCCTATTGATGCAATTACTAATCTATTATACTTGATGGATGGCAGAAAAAGGGAATTAAAAGTAAGAGGAACAGGAATGAAAAAATAAAAACTTAACTGAGGTAGGTTTACATCACCATAGGGATAGGACAGGATGTTGAAATTGTCTTGAACAAGAGGTGTTAATAAGCTTAGAGGGAAAAGGCGAGAATAATATGAACTATATTTTATAAGGGCAGAAGTAACAAAAATTGGTTTGCTTCACCAAGTATAAAGAAATGAAATACATCTATTTGAATTAGAGAAGGATAGATATAGTGTAGAAAAAAAACATGGAAGGAAAATAAGATAGGTTATAATCACCATGATGTGTCTGAATTAGAGCTAATAGACCCTAGCTGCTTGAAAAGGAGAAGTAAACAAAGATATATATTGATTTTAGCTCACTATTACTAACTGCAAATGTGTCCCATAATCAAAGTACTAGTAACTAAGAAAAATAAAGCACAACAGAAACTTATTTCAAAGCTAGATAGAGTTTACCTAAACCGGGTACAGTCCTTATGGGACAGACTGAAAGCTAGCTGTGAACACAAGGGGGTTGTGAGGTGCAATTATCAATCTCCTAAAGTGAAATCTGCGTCATGCTGAAGTGGAGAATGGGGCTAGCAAGTG
This sequence comes from Gekko japonicus, assembly GCF_001447785.1. Lineage (NCBI taxonomy): Eukaryota > Metazoa > Chordata > Lepidosauria > Squamata > Gekkonidae > Gekko > Gekko japonicus. The sequence goes on from NW_015159716.1 coordinate 1,576,806, forward strand.
ATATTTTAAGTGCAAGCCTTGGAGAAGATAAAGCGTCCCTCCTTAGCTGTTTTCAAAGGCAGACAGCTGGCTCAAAAGTACTTTGTATTAACAATGTACGGTAGTAAAATTCCAATGCCTGAAGGCAAATCACTCAGGCTGTAGCAGTTAGCGTTGCACTCAAAGCCATCTTTGGGAGAAAGCAACGTGTTGCTTGTGTTGGTGAGACAGACTCAAGTGGCAAAAGGAACCAAATGGTGATCTTTGAGAACAGTTTGAGAGCCCAATAAAGTTCAGATGACAGCGACGTGATGTGTTGTGTTCCGAATGGTTGCTTTGGATCTACAAACGGGCAGTCGACAGGGAGAACTACATCAATAATGCACCTCAGCGGCGTACCCGAAGCCAATGGCGGGAAGCATCGTCCTGACGGTTAGGAGAGGTTGTCTCCTCGGCCGAACTGGAGGGGGGGGGGGCTCACAAGTGATACCAAGCTCCGAGAGCAAATCGCGTCCCGAGTCTAAATCGTTGGCAAAGTAGCTTTTCCCTTGTTGTACCACTTGTATTTCAGTCGGGGAGCTCCATCTGAAGCGAACTTTGTTGTCTAAAAGCTTCTGAGTGATAGGTTTCATCTCTTTCCTATGCTGCAGGGTTTCCTGCGAGAGGTCTAGTAGAACTATAACCTTGCCGTTCTGAAACATAAGACCTCCTTCAGCCCTAGATTTTTAAAAAATCACTTCCCTGGTGCGGCTATCGGGGAAGGACGCGATTATATCCCTCGGGAACTTGTCATTCTTCCGGGCTGTGGGGCCAACTCTATAAGCTTTGTCGATAAGGGGGGCGACATTTTCCTCCAGGCTTAGAACCGAAGAAAGCCAAGTGGCTAAAAAGATTTTAAGTTCAGACTCACCCTCCGCGGCTTCCTTTATGTTGCGAAATTTGAGGTTTTGCATTCTAAGCTTATTTTCTATCGCCATTATTTTATTTGCAGCCCGTTCCTCTGATTTTTGAAGAGACCGAATGTCTTCTTGCGATGCTATCGCCGTGTCTAGGGCTGTTTCGGCTGCTTGGGAGACCTCAGCAAGAGTTGAGGTGATTGCTTTGAGTTCCACGGAAAAAGGTTGCATGGCTTGTCGAATTTGTTCAGCTATTATAGTTTCCAGGCGATTAATAGTTGTCCTGAATTCGATTCTGGTAAGCATGGAGCCGTCGTCTTCATCTTCCGATTGGTCTGCCGCCATTTTGTGAGTCAGAAGAGGTGAACGACTCGCTGGTTGTTTCTGAGAGTCTCGAATTAAAAACTGCGTTAGTTGGTGAATTTTGGACGCAGTTTTTGAAGTACGAGTCGTTCCTGTTTTGCCCATTATGGCTCTTTCTGTGGTTCAATAGATTTTAGGAGATGAAAAAGCAATTTTTGGTGGAAGGTTAAGAGGAGCTCGTTCTTCACGCAGCCACCATCAACGGCCACCAAGCCACGCCCCCCGTGGCACCTGCTTAAGGCCCAGCTTTAGATGAACAAAGATGTTGCGGCGGAGCGTAGGGGGAGAGGCCGTCCCACAGACATAGGAGACCAAGGCCACAAAGACCTTTGTACCTAAAATTCCACCTGGGAACAGACGGATAACCATCAGAGTGACTGCACAATGGGCATCAGATGTATTCTCCCTGTACCTCCTGTTAATAGCTGTGCCATTGTGTTCTGCACCATTTGCAGTCACCATGTTCATACTCAGGTGAGACCAGTATACACTGCGTGACGGTAGTCTAGTCTGGATGTCAGGGATAGATCCAGGCAGGGGATCACATGCTACATCACATGGTAGCCACATGTGTT
>NW_015159717.1:0-9239 GCF_001447785.1 Gekko japonicus
TGTAAATAAAGCAATTCAGCTAACAAGACACCCTCCGCACACCAGACGTCTGACTCCCCAGCATCAGACATCTCAGATGGGGAGGCGATTCTCCAGGTACACCGTCCAGCCTGCCAGGATGACCGCTGGCCACCGTCAGCCACCTCACAAGCTGCGAAGCCCAGCGCCCAAATGCCATGTGCCAGCTGCGGGGATGTGCATGAATGCTGCTCGTGCCATTTTTGAGATGCGATCTGCAGAACCTGTGGGAAAGCCGGACACCTTGCACAAGTATGCCACTCCCGAGGGTCCCAACGACAGGTGACAGCACACCATCAAGATGTAGTGGAACTCCACACTACGATCTCAAACCAACAGCACCAGGTAATGAATTTGCCCCAGGACGCCCCTAACAAAATAAATGTCCGGGTACTGATTGAGGGTTCCCCATGTGAAATGGAGTTGGCCACGGGCTCTTCCTTCTCCATCATCTCGGCAGAGACTCTTAGGAGACTCTACCCCAAAGGGGGACCCCTCCTAGAGAAACTGGCCGACCTCACCTTACGATACTTCCAGAAAAACCCAGTGGCTGTCAAGGGGTGGGGCAAATTCAGAGTCCAGTACAAGGAATTTGACTGCTAGACTTGGTGGTGGTGGATGGCCGACTCACCAGCCTGCTGGGACTGTCATGGTTTGGGCCCCTGGGGTTTGGGGTGTTCCCGGCCATATTTGATGGGACGCTTGGCCACTACACTGGACTTCCTTGACCCCATGGCACGGCCCATCCGAATGAAGGCCAGAGAGGCCCCTTTCGCCCTGCAGCCAAAAATAGACATGGAACTCGATTGCCTGGTAGAACAGGGGGTCCTGGACCCGGTGGGAGATGCCAATCGTCACCCCGGTAAAGCCCAAAAGGTACATCAGGATATGCACGGACTATAAATGCATGATTAATAAAGCACTCCAGGATCATGCATATCCGGTCCCAGTTGTCAGCTATGTCCTCGCATCCTTAGCCAGTGCAAAGGTCTTTGGAAAATTAGATTTGGCACAGGACTATCAGCAGCTGCCGGTGGATGATGCCACCACTGAGGCTCAAACAATAGTTACCCACAGGGGGGCGTTCTGTGTCTGGCGGCTGCAATTCGGGGTCAGTGTAGCCCCAGGGATCTTCCAAAACCTAATGGACTGTTTGTTCAAACGTATGCCCAGGGTCCAGCCATTTTTTGACAATGTTTTAATCACGGCCCCCAACGCTGAGACCTTCACAACGTGACTGAAGGTTGTCCTGCAATGCTTCAACGACGCTGGCCTCAAGGTAAAGCATGAGAAATGTCTGCTGGGGGTGCCAAGCATGGAGTTCCTGGGTTTCATGGTCGACGCACAAGGCATCCACCCCACGGCGGACAAGATACACGCCATTGTGCAAGCACCTATCCCCTCCTCAAAAGCAGAACTCCAGGCCTTTCTCAGACTTTATTTTTGTATCATTCATTCTTGCCCCACAAGGCCGCCATCACAGAGCCCCTGCACCACCTTTTGGACAAAAACATTCCATGGGTCTGGGGTCCAAAGCATGCCACTGCCTTCCAAGCGGTAAAGGAACTTCTGACTTCCAATGTGGTCCTTGCCCATTTTGATGAGTCCCTTCCCGTGGTCCTGGCTTGTGATGCTTCACCATACAGGGTCGGGGTGGTCCTGGGGCACCGGCTTGCTGATGGCCGAGAGGTTCCCATCGCCTATTATTCACGAACTCTCTCTCCGGCTGAGCGAAATTACGCTCAAATCGACAAGGAGTCGATTTGTGGCAGGGGTAAAAAAGTTTCACGATTACGTCTACGGCCGGCACAAACCCCTCCTGGTTCTGCTCGTTCTGGACTGTTAGACCCCACAGATGCTCTCCCCCCGGGTGCTTCGCTGCTCCATTTTCCTGGCTGGGTACCAGTATATGCTAGTTCACCACCCTGGTAAAGCGATGGGCCACACAGACACCCACAGCCGCCTTCCGCTGCCTTCCTGCAACCTGGCCCCAGCCCCGGCTCACCACGTCGCTCTTCTGGAAGACCTCCCCAACCAACGTGTCTCGCCACACCGCCCGTGATCGCATCCTCTCCCAGGTCCTGGACTGGGTGGAGAGGGGGTGGCCTAGCGACCCAGTGGGCCTAGAGTTTGCAGCCTTCTCATTGCGACAGGATGAGCTCTCATCTCACAAGGGCTGTCTGCTGTGGGGAAGCCAGGTGGTAGTGCTCGCCCCACTTCACCAGTGGGTGCTCATGGCGCTACATGAAATGCACCCCGGGATTGTGCGCATGAAAGCACTGGCCAGGAACTACGTGTGGTGGCCGGGAATGGCCGGGGACATAGAGGACAGGGTGAAGCGATGCCAGACGTGCAGCAGTGCCTGTCACTTTAAGAAACAAATACCACTGTAGTGTTAGTTGTGAGGGCTCCTAAACCATGACAATTTGTAGAAAAAGCCCAGCAGGAACTCATTAGCATAATAGGTCTCACCCAACAGCAGAAACTCATTAGCATAATAGACCACACCCCCAACAGCGCAGCACATTGGCATATTAGGCCACACCCCCATGTTACCAGACATCTGGTCATCCAGCCACACCCACCTTTTGCTTCTTATTCTGTTTACCTTGTTTGTTGTCAAAACCAGGGCTTTTTTTGTAGCAGGGACTCCTTTGCATGTTAGGCCACACACCCCTAATGTAGCCAGTCCTAATGAGTTTCTGCTGTTGGGTGTGGCCTATTATGCTAATGAGTTCCTGCTGGGCGTGGCCAACTTGGAAGCCAGCCAGAACTCCATTCCTGTGCGTTCCTGCCCAAAAATAGCCCTGCTCAGGACTAGTTGCTTACTACCCCATCACCCAGCCATCTTGCTACCCTTCAATAGCAGCCCCCCCCAAGCCAGTGAGGTGTATTGGTTAGAGGTTCAGACAAGGTTCTGGGAGACCCAGGTTCCAATCCCCACTCTGCCATGGATATAAGGTTGCCAACTCCAGGTCTGGAAATTTCTGGAGATTGGGGGTGGACCCTGGGGAGTGCAAGGTTTGGTGAAGGGTGGGACCATTGCAGGGATCGTTAGAGGTCTGGCTCTGTAAGAGGCACATAGTTTCCTGGTGGTTTGCATCCCAGGGTTTGCCTCCAGTACTTTTGAACAGGGCTTCTAACAGGGGAGTTGAGCTTGGATCTGGTATGAGAGGCATAGAGGGGAAAGTGTGTGTTTGTTTGCTTGAGGCTGTGTGGTTTCTGAGCTGTTAGGGGTGTGTCTGTCTGAAAATCTCCGAGCTATTGGTGAGTGCTCTAGCAGCACATGGTCCTGCTGGAAGGGGCTTCTGCTGAATAAGATTAATCAACTGTCTAATATTGTCTAGCACCTGAGAGTGGAGTCATAGCTAATAGCTGTAAAGCAGAGTTCATTAGAGGTCTGACTCAGTGAACAGGCACATAGGTTTCCTGGGGGCTTGTGTCCGAGGGCAGGGTGTTATGCCAACTTCTCCAGGAAATTCCTGGAGACCCAATCCAAGTTATCTACCAAGGAAAATTGGGTGTTTGTGGCTGTGCGTAAGTTCTATACCAGTCTATACAGAGGTCGGATGGCGAATGAGACGCTCGCTGTATCCCAGGAAGTGAGACAACACGCTAGTCCTTAAATAAATGTTGTCTTTACTAAAGGTTTTTCATCAGGCATACAAAATCGGAATCATACAAATTCATACAAGCTCCTTAGCTACAATAGTACATTAGAACAATTACAGCATAGAAAATAACAAAAGCATCAAAATGGGGAAGACACAATGGGGCACGGCTATACTCATCTGAGGTCCAGCTGAGGAAGAACTCTCCTCCTTGGAACGCTGGGCAGCCGAAATGCAGCAGCTTGTGAACTCCAAGGCACACAGGTAGGACCAGCCAAACCACGTGTGAGCTCTCTGGGTCGCGACTCCCGGAGAACTTAAGTAGTAGAGTCACTTGTAGCACCTTAGTGCACTGCTATGGGAAGGGTGGGTTAACCAGAGAGACAAAGGAGAGTTTCTCCTTAAATAAACTCTTTTTGGGGCATGTGCTATCCAGCCATAAACTATCAAACCCGTCCTCTAAACTATCACTACTGGATGAAGAGGGGGTGACGAGGGGATGACGAAGGGGATGACGCTCTCCTAAGGGGTGGTGGCAATATGCAGATCCTACTCCTACATCAAAGGTGCCTTTTGGCAAGGTGTGAATCTTCCGTTCCCATGGACACCTCTTGATTTGCAGATCTGGTTCCTGCTCCAAAGCCATAAACGCTATTGTCTTTAGATCTCCAAACCAGATTAAGGGAGTAGGGTCACTTGCTCTTTCCATTCCAGGAATGCTGGGGTTCGCTGGGGATTTTCCACAGCTCTCCAAGTGGGTGCAATGGCGCGGTGTCTTCTCCATCCCAAAGAGTCATGGGATACATTCCAGGGACGCACATGGTCCGTATGTGCAACGGCAGGCCCAGGCCAGCCTATTTCTAGGCAAGCATGAGATGCAGAACAAAGCAACACACAACATACAGCAATCCCTGAATACACAATGCATAGGTATTCATGCTAGAGACACACATAAGCAGCATCACCACTATACAGAAATACAAACATAAGCTCATATCGTTACAGTCCCCCCTTTCGCGGCGGCAGAACTAAAAGTTCGGCCTGCCACGACAACAAAACATTGAGTCCACGTGGCGGGTGCCACTCCAAGGCGCTGGCATGGAAGTGAAACGTCATCATGCCAGGCAGGTGCAAAAGAATGTCCAAGTCCATGCGTTGGTGACCCCTATGTGATCTGGTTTGGTGTGGTCATGAACAGAGTCCGGGCCCATGACAGGCAACGTCAGCAGAAAGAGCAGGCAGGCAGGCAGACACGTCTTCGGTGTCGGGGTGTCGCCATCCAGACAGAGGCATCCGTGCTTCCTGTCTAAATCTAGCTAACGTTGGAGGACGGGTTTCTTTCCTTTGAAAAGGGAAAAATACCAAGACCTGTCCTATACTTACCAAAAATGCCAAATCAAAATAGGGGGGGGCAGCAATGACGTCAGACAAGTAAGAGCCGTGGGTGTTCACTTCAGATGTGCATGTGATGCCCTAGTGACAGCTCAATGCATGTCAAACCTGCTTGCATGGAAACAAAACAACAAAACAGTTAATTCACAGCTAAACCACAAGGCATGGTGTGCAAACAGTCCCAGTTTCCCAGGAATAAAGCAGCCTTCACCGATCCCTGAGTAAAACAACCCCATCGTCTCCCTAAGCGGAGGCGGTCCGTGGGATTCATTGAGGCAAGCAGCAATAAACAGTAGCAGCATTCACGCAGCCGCGTGTAGTGTCGGTGTTTGGGCGAAAGAGGGCTTCCAGTACCGTGCCAGTCCTGGCAGGGGAGGGGGTCCTCTCACTGGTGGGGGCATGGTTATGCATATGCAAATCGTCTCCCCCCTTTGCTTCCCAAAGCACCTTGGGACTCGCAGATCCCATGATAAACACAATTTATTTAAAGCAGACTAAACCGGTGGGTGCACTCCTAGGCGCACTATAGACATTTTCGGGAGGTCATATTCAAGATAAAACAACGGTCGCGTGCTCTTGCTGGTGCACCATGATCATGAACACAGTCTGGCTACAGCACCTCCTAGGCTCGTTCTCCATCGGCCATTCCTACCGAATGGGCCAAACCATCGCACAAGGAACCTGAACTCGTGCGCTGTGTGGTGCAGAGCCATGGGATCCCTGGTTGGCTTATAGGTTTGGTGAACTCCGCCTCGAGGTCTAGACCTCTTTTAGCTAGAGGACGAGTGACGCCTCTGCTGTGATCCGATTTCAAATGGATTACCAGTTTTAAACACTCGAGGGTCCCCTCCGGGGGACTCTCTCCCACTCCCAGTCAAGAATAGAAAGTCACAAACAAAAGGATTCCCCCCTTTGAGCCAGTGCCGGTGGCACAATCCAAGGTTCCATTCGGATGCATGGGGATCTCCTTATAAGGAAGGATCGGCCGACGGCCGTGCCCGAGGCCGTTCGTGCGCTCGGACAGCGAAGCGTATGCAGATTAGCAACACGCTAAGCCTCCTGGGTCCAGTTTAAATCATTGAGTAAACAACTCTAAACAGGCAAAGCAATTGCAATACATTTGGAAAACATAGCAAGAAACAACACAGAATCGGGCTGTCGGCTGACAGGCAGACCGACAAACGAACTCTCCGTCGCCATGATTTGCATAGCAGGCGGTGCGATTTAGTGCAGTGGATGAGGCCAGCACCGATTAAGCTCGGGCTTAGGTTCGGCTTGAAGTCAGGCCACGCCAGGGCTCCTCCCTCACCAAGGGGAAGGAGGCTGCACACCTCGGCGCAGGCTGGATTCGCCAAACCTATAACGCAGCCATGGTTTCCAGGCCGCTTAAAGACAACTGGGTGTCAAATTTCTCAGGTTCATCCACACACGCTCGAGTTCGGTTCACCCCCCAAGGGGGTGTTCCCACGAAACTGGTTGAAAGGAAAGATTGGAATTTGGAACAAAAGAAAAATCCTCCGAATTGAAAGAAAAATCTTTTGAACGGGAGCCGCTTGTGTCGCTAAGCAGCTCACTCAATAGATAGAGGGGGGCAGGAGGAGCGGTGCAGACACACCTCCAACCAAAAGAAATAGAGAGGTCCCAATGGTGGAACCAAAGGACTTCACAGGGCGTTGAGGTAGTTCCCGGTCATCTTCTTCGTGCAGCACAAACGCTGCTAGGGCGCAGCCTTTGTAAAGGCTGGCCCTTTAATTCCGAGCCGCAGAACGCGGCGGCGGTGGCGATGGAAGGGTTCCCTCCTAGCACCTTAGTGCACTGCTATGGGGAAGGTGGGTTAACCAGAGAGACAAAGGAGAGTTTCTCCTTAAATAAACTCTTTTTGGGGCATGTGCTATCCAGCCATAAACTATCAAACCCGTCCTCTAAACTATCACTACTGGATGAAGAGGGGGTGACGAGGGGATGACGAGGGGATGACGCTCTCCTGGGGGGTGGTGGCAATATGCAGATCCTACTCCTACATCAAAGGTGCCTTTTGGCAAGGTGTGAATCTTCCGTTCCCATGGACACCCTCTTGATTTGCAGATCTGGTTCCTGCTCCAAAGCCATAAACGCTATTGTCTTTAGATCTCCAAACCAGATTAAGGGAGTAGGGTCACTTGCTCTTTCCATTCCAAGAATGCCGGGGTTCGCTGGGGATTTTCCACAGCTCTCCAAGTGGGTGCAATGGCGCGGTGTCTTCTCCATCCCAAAGAGTCATGGGATACATTCCAGGGATGCACATGGTCCGTATGTGCAACGGCAGGCCCAGGCCAGCCTATTTCTAGGCAAGCATGAGATGCAGAACAAAGCAACACACAACATACAGCAATCCCTGAATACATACTGCATAGGTATTCATGCTAGAGACACACATAAGCAGCATCACCACTATACAGAAATACAAACATAAGCTCATATCGTTACAAGGGGTGTCAGACATATAGCCTGTCCTGTCCAGGGTTCTTATCCAACCTGTTCTTTATGTACCTGTATACTGTCCCAGTGCTAATGAGTAATGTGCAGTGGAAGTGGGAGGGTGGGCATCAGGGAAAAACCTTAAGGAAATACTGTAAGATACTGTTAATGTTTTAAGAATTTGTATTTTGAGTAAAAACTAATTTTGCTAATTGGGTTTGTCTTTGTCATTTATAAAGTTTATATCTCCAGTACCTGGCATTACATTTTATGGCACACATGCCCATCTCAGCAAAGTAATAATAATGTCAGATCTGGCCCTTGTAACAAATGAGTTCAACATTGAACTCAGTTCAGTGTTAGGACTTCTAACAGGAAAGTTGAGCTTGGGAGTTAAGCAAGGGAGGTCGAGGGAGAGCAGGAGAGAACCCTTGTAGTCCAAGTTTTCTAAAAATGAGGACATACAAGTTCTGCATCAGCAAGGAGAGTGGTATGCCACACAATCCTTCCTGCTATCGAAATCCACACAGATTCATGGACGCACCCTATTTCAACCCTAAAACACCTTTAAATTACCGAACCAGATATGAAGGTAGAAAGCCAGCAGGAGAGTGGGGGCTATCTAGGGTTTTGCAGAGAGTGCCATATGTATAATTATATGCCAACTGGGTAGAAATTATGAGTGTGTTCTTAATGCATGAAATTCTTGTGTCTCAGGGAACATGTTCATTCCCTTGAGGCTAGAGTTGCTGACTTGGAGAAGCTGAGAAGCTATGCCCTCTGGTGTAACTGGTTGGCCACTCTGTAAGACAGGATGCTGGACTAGATGGACCACCAATGTGATCCAGCAAGGCTCTTCTTATGTTCATATTTTTAAAGCCATACACTGCACTCTCCGAAGGAGCCATATTCCCCAGGGGAACTGATTTCTGGTAGTTTGGAAATCACTTGTAATTCCAGGTCCCATTTGGAGGTTGGCAACCCAACATGGAAGCTCACTGTGTGCCTTTGGGCCAGTCACACATTTGTGTCCTATCCCAGTTTATAGGGTTGTTGTGAAAATAAAATGGAAGGAAGAATGATGTAAACTGCTAAGCTCTCATTGTGGAGAAATAAATGAATGAAATAAATAGCAGGGAATAACTGGAACAGAATTCCAGAACCTAGTCTTCAACAAAATTCTTTTAAAAATGTTTAAAAGTTAATGAGTTTTCAGTATACAGACTGAAAACTTCATTTCCCTCTTGAGAGTTCTGGCACCACTTCCCCCCCCCCACAAGCCCTGATAAATAGGAATCAGTGTAGATGAAGATGGGGGGGGGCAATAAAAGATTGGACGGTAGGTGGGAAGGAGAGAAGGAAGCAGGGAAAGGTGAGGATATATGGGGTTGCCAGGAAGCGGGAAAGAAGAAATAGTGTGGGGAGCAGATACATGGGAAAGTGAGGTGCCCCCCAAGTCCATGCAGCTTCCCCACTATGTAAATAGTCCTCACCTAGTGGCTACTGTCTTGCAACTCAGCCACCGTTTTCCCACGGAGAGGCTGCTAAGGGGAGGGAAGGAAGGGAGAGTGGAAGACAGAGGGGCTGATTAAGGTAGTTTGGCTGGTGTATGGGTCAGAGAAAGGGGAGCAAGAAAAGGAGAAAGGTTACAGGGCTTTCAGGAAAGTGAAGAGGAAATATGAGGGGGATGAGATGCTCCCTACAAGTCTTTATTGGTATCCTACTTGTTACAATATATTATCAAATATATGTATTTCCCTA
>NW_015159717.1:9251-9618 GCF_001447785.1 Gekko japonicus
TGACTCCCTGTGTAGGAAATTAAATGCTGTAAAAGACTTCAGACTTTTGGGAACAAGACAGAAATGGGAGCAAACATCAGGGTGGACTTCAGCCTGGCACTTTCACCCATTCACTTTTTTCTTTTCTCATTGTTTTATAGCTTTATGGCAAATTGCCTGTTATGTGGAAGGTACGTCTCTTGTGTACTACAAACAGGAATAATTACAAAGTGATAATGCTAGTACATCTGAATAGCTGAATTTTCTATCACTGAAAAAAAATGAATGATTTGCACTGAGGGGAAGAAATTATGTCTCATGGGCCTATACACATGAGAACAGCAGCCAAAATTTACATTTGACAGGACTGACTGCAGAAATGACTTAT
>NW_015159717.1:9798-26239 GCF_001447785.1 Gekko japonicus
TAGGGTCAAAAATAATACATATGCTGATACAGGAAAGAACTATGAGTAAAAACAGAGCCCAATCTGCAGTTGTTGAAAAGTCAGTTTATTTTTTGAACTGTGCTTGCTATCACTGGGGAATGCCACTATATTTTCCCCTCTGTCATTATCTATCTCACTAAGGCCTTGTTTGTATGTTCAGCCTCTGGCATGTTGTCCACTGAAAAATAATTGTGTAGAGGCAGCTGTCCTTGGTCAACTGTTTGTATGTGTGGCTAGCCACACTTTCAGTGATTTTAACCATGCCAGCACACTGTGTTGAGAATGGGGCTACCCAGGGCTATTTTTGGGCAGGAACGCACAGGAACGGAGTTCTGGCTGGCTCCTGAGTTGGCCACACGCAGCAGGAACTTATTAGCATAATAGGCCACACCCAACAGCAGAAACTCATTCGGATTTGCTACAATTAGGGGTGTGTGGCCTAACATGCAAAGGAGATCCTGCTACAAAAAAATCTCTGGGTTTTGACAACAAGGTCAACAGAATAAGAAGCGAAAGAGGTGTGTGGCTGGATGACCACACTTCTGGTAACATGGGGGTACGGCCTAATATGCTAATGTGCTGTGCTGTGCTAATGAGTGTCTGCTGTTGGGTGTGGCCTATTATGCTAATGAGTTCCTGCTGGGCTTTTTCCACAAAAAGAGCCCTGGCCCGGCTACCCAATGCAGACTGTACGCAGGAATAAGCCTGAGATTAAAGGTGCTTAATGTCAGGAAGACTTCTAAAACATCTCAGAGGTATTGTGCACACAGGCAAGTTCAAGGTGTTTTTCTGCCATTAGCAGGTGTGCTGTCTGTTGCCTGCCCCATGGGAACAAGCTGAGCCTCCCAAATGATGCTAGTGATGCCAGAGAAGCTTGGACTGGCCCTGGCTACTTGAACATGGTATGGGTCAGAGAGGTGAAGCCAAGCATAAGCTAAACCCATTGCCTGCTTCTTGACACCACCAGCTGGAAGCAACTGAGCTCAAGTGCTAATGTTTTAGGTACTTGATCAAGCTGGTGGCAAAACAGGCTACAGGAGGTGATGACAGATGGAGGCTATATGTGTCATATATGTGACACCTCCTCCTCCACAGCCACTGGCTAGAAGCAAGCGGTGGTCCCAGCAGCATGTGAGCACCCTCTTAATTGTGCTGCACCAGGTGGCCCAGTTGGAGAACCAGCCCTTTAAAAAAAAAACAAGTAAGAAGTCAGCTGAATGTACAGCAAGGCTCACTAAAGTGTTGGTCAAAATGGCACTGGCTGATCTGTCCTGAATATTTCTCGACCATGCAATATCCTTCCTTCTTGACCAAAGTTTTAATCGCTGTTTTTATTTCTTTGTAGTATTTTACCTCTGTTTTTAATTGTTTTAATGATGTATGTTGGGGGCAGTGGTTTTAAAATGCAATTTTATCATGTATTTTTGAATTTGTTAGCCACCTTGGTGACCCTTGCAAGAGCAGAAAGGCAGGCTATAGAGTTTGTCAAATAAATAAATACATGATAATAATTTTATATAGTAAAATCTGTGTGTCCACTTTGCAGGGTAACAAGAAGAAGAGAGGTTCTTGCCATCATGAGAACTTTACTACCCAAAATTTAACACAGGGGAGGAAACAGATAGGAGGAGAAGACAATAACACAAGGGAAGAATCCGTACATTTTCAGTCACTCTTATTCAGCATTCCTCTCAACGTGGGATGAAATTTGCAATGACAATGGCTCAGTTCTAGGACCCACATGGAGAAACACTCAACGAAAATGCCCTTCAACAGATGGACAGTGCATTTCCCCCTGTTTCTCTGCTAGCAGAGACACACCAAGGATCTGAGGAAAGGCTTTCCACATCAAAGTAGTGTATACCCAGAGAGCTGAGCCCCAGCTTTTTTTATTCTGAGAATTAACCACAGCATGCGGTTGCCTTATTATGTGCATGATGGGAGTTCTTGTGCCTTCAGTGTTCATGTAGGAAACAGTATTTTGGCAGATCCTGCTTCTACAAGAATCTGAAAGCTGCTTGAGAAACCAGAATCTTGTTCTGTATCAGTTCTTTGGTAACCATAAGCAGAGCTCAAATGAAATCCCACGGCAAACATTCCTCTAAGAAGAAGAATCCATTTATGAATAAAACATTGCTACTACTCGTAGTTATCTTTCACCTCTGTGTAATGTAGGATCCTTGTGAAGTCCAAGACTGAGATTACAGACACCCGGACAAATTTGCTGATTATTATGACTCACATTGGCTTTGTAAGAGTAGCTGTTTGGTTTTCATAAGGCAGCAAAATTCTCTTCCTTGTTTCTCTGTTGAGAACAATAATGCCTTTCCTGTGAGCATAATCTGATTGCTTTCAGGGGATTCTACAGGGTGTTTTTTTTTTAAAAAAAAAACTAACCCCAGTTACTAAACCATGCACACTGTAAAAATTCTTCTCTAAAACATAGATTTTTTTTTGTACCCCTGATTTCTGTCACAAAATGGATACAATCAATTTCAAATATACCTTCTCAGTTTTATCTTTACAGTACTAATTGACTTTGCTCAAAATTATAGTTTGCTTGATAGAAAACCATATTTTATAGTAGTATGAAAAATATTTCCAGTGTACAGTAGTTTTACATTACACTTACTGTTTTCTTTAGAAATTCAATTGCCTTTAAGGGTGGGACATTTCAGAAAACAGTCTGAGAAAAATGTTAATAAGGAGCTATATTCACACCAGCTTTATAAAGTTCATTCCTGCCAAACACAGTGCAATCCTAAGTAGACTTACACCCTCCTAAGCCAATAACTGTCAACTGATTTAGAAGGATGTAGTTCTGTTTAGGACTGCAGTATTATACATGTAAACATAGAGCCACTAAGATCAATGAAACTCCTGGAGAATGAAAAACACTTAAGTCTTTAGAAATGTTCAGGATCAGGGTCTAGCCAAAAGCGCAAATAAGAACGGTAAATGGAAGTCTTGCTTGAATGAGAACAGGGCAACCAAAAACAAGATTTTGTGGCTCAATTACCAAAAACCATGAAGACAAATATAACTAATGCAGGAAGCCAACCAGAGATGAAATAGAGCTGTTAGCTGAAGAAAGGATAGAATTCCTGAAGGAGATTAGGGAGTGCAAAGAAGCTGAATCAATTCTTTATGTTGGGTTTCACTGTGAAAGAGTTGAGATAGATACTCATGCCTGAACCACTTTTTTTGTTAAAGGAAACTTGAAGAACAAAATCAACTAGAAGAAACAGAAGGTGAAGTTCCATCAAATATAGATGGCCTATCCCAAGAAATTCTTAAATAAGTAAAATGAGAAATTGCTGAATTTCCAAAACAAATCAGGAATCTGGCTCCCAATGTTTGGTGGGGTGTTGTTGATGCCAGTGCCAAGGGTGAGGAGCCTTAGGGTGATCCTGGATGCCTCACTTTCAATGGAGGCCCAGATCACCACTGTTGCCAGGTCAGCCTTTTATCACCTCCGGCTGGTCAGGCAACTAATTCCCTATCTCACCTCCCAGGACTTAGCTACAGTGATCCATGCAATGGTCACTTCCAGGCTGGATTAGTGTAACTCGCTCTATGCGGGGCTGCCCTTGAACCTGATCTGTAAACTGCAGCTAATGCAGAATGCAGTGGCGCACTTGCTGATGGTGACATCCATGCTGGTGCACATTTAGCCAGTGCTTTGCCAGCTGCACTGAATTGAGCACCAAATCTGCTTCAAGGTTATAGTAATGACATTTAAAGCCCTATGCAGCTAGGGACCAGCATACCTATGGGATCATACCTCCCTGTATGTGCCCTGGAGAGTCTTGCACTCTGCAGATCAACATCTCCTGGTAGCCCCTGGCCCCAAAGGCATCCGCTTAGCCTCAGCCTGGGCCAGGGCTTTCTCTTCTCTGGACCCGGCCTGGTAGAATGTGCTCCCAGCTGAGATTAGGGCTCTGTGGGACTTGTCACAGTTACACAGGGCCTGTAAAATGGAGCTGTTCTGCCAGGACTTCACTTGAGGTGGTGGATGCCCAACCATCTTGGCCTCCCCTGTCCACAGCACCGGCCCCAGTGCCAAGACTAATGTCTTGCAGGAGGCATTATGGACTACCTGAAGTTATTTGTTAAGTTACCATCTTGCTTTGTACTGTTTAAAATCTGGGTTTAGATTATATGTTTTAATAATTACTATGTTTTATATACTGTGACCGCCATGAGCCAACTTGTGGGGTAGGATGGGCTATAAACCCAATAAAATTAAAAATTAAAAAATAAATAAATGTGCCATATGTCACTAAAACTGGGCAGTTTTCAAGATGACTGAAAGGTGCTCAATAAAACCTGATTCTACAAAAGAAAAAGCAGATCTGGGATGAAGCCTAATGTCTCTGTCAGTTTGGTGTAGTGGTTAAATGCGCGGACTCTAATCTGGGAGAACCGGATTTGATTCCCCACTCCTCCACTTGCACCTGCTCATGTGACCTTGGGTCAGTCACAAGCTCTGGCACAGCTGTCCTTGAAAAAGGGCAGTTTGTGTCAGAGTTCTCTCAGCCCCACCCACCTCACAGGGTGTCTGTTGTGGGGAGGGGAAGGGAAAGGAGTTTGTAAGCCGCTCTGAGACTCCAAGCGAAGGGCAGGGTATAAATCCAATCTCTTCTTCTTCTTCTTCTTCTGTCACTTTTGCATTCCTTAGGGTCTCAGATGGAGGACCACCTGTATTTTTCTTGTCTCTGAGTGCCTGGGATGAGCCTCTTTTCCTACTCACTAGCCCACTTTACTTGCAGTCCTTTATTCTCTTTACATGACTGAGCTGTCAGACCACTTCTCCCTCCATCATGGGCAGGAATGATCCGCAGGTAAGTCACTGTTCTCCTTCCATGGCTTCTCCCTGCCCTGGAGCTTCACCCCAAAGGTTTCCTCAGTCCAGGTGATCCTCTTTCTGCCACTTCCCTCAGTGCTGCATTCCTCCTCCTTTGGCCTGGGGCTCCTTGGCTTAACCAGGCCACGGGGATGGTTCCCGCCCCACCAGCAGTGGTGTGACACCATTTCTGGCCCAGCCATATTTATATTCTAGCTGGGCCAATGGAAGTGTTGAAGCAATGCCCAGCACAGGTGGGGCTGTTCCCTGCTCACAGTCTCTTTCAAGTCAATTGTTGGAAAGCATGATTACATCTAGAATCATTAAACATCTAGAAGAACAAGGCTTGCTCAAGAAGAATATCAACCCATACCACTTTGAGGATTCAAATGCCATACTGAAGCACTTATTCTTGAATTAGGAAGCATGGCAATGTGTCACTTCAAATTATGCTTACTTTGAACAAGCTTATTTTATTCATTGTAGTTCGTCTGCCCTTCCCATTCAGTAAAACCACTCAATAGGTGTGGCAACATGTTGCTTGAAGGTACTTAGCCTCATTAGTCTCTATGCTGTTATTTGCACATGTACATTTCAAATGCCCAAAGAGCAATGCAGGAAAAATTACAGACAAGGGACAAAACGAAACAAATTGAACAGCAACACGGGAGCTTTGGAGCAGAGGCTTGACTGAAAGAAAATACACAAGCTTTTCCCAGCAATCATGCCAGATGTCTTCGAGGCAGTCATAATTGTGCTGATAACCATGCTCAGTACTGTTAATTCAAAAATACTTGCGAGTCAGCACAAGGGGACCAGCAACCACCAATGGTTAGCTAGCTACAAAACTGTATGGATAAAATATGCATATATTTAATCCAATTCTCCTTATAAAACCAGGAAATTAATTCAAGATGGGGCAACTAGTATCCTGCTCACTTCATATTTGTCCTGGCAGCCTTGGTTCAAGGAAGTCCTTCACCTAGCCGAGGGAATTTCATCAGACTTCTAGGGCAGAGGATTTCCTCTCCCATAATGAAGATGAAATCCTATACCTAGATATTCCCATCATGAATCTAGTAATGTGGCAATCAGTAAGTCTGGTTACTTCTAAACTCCAGAAAACTATCCATCCCTCAGTCCTACTCTACCAAGAGGAATAGGTTTGGTTCATTTATGAAGTCCCAGGGATAGAATACTCTTTCTTGTTCAGTTGTTTCAGAATACCTCTTCTACCGACAGTCAATAGACCTTAATCTCTCATCTCTTATAGGCTACTTGGCAGCCTTGCAGGCTTCAGAATCACCTGTGGAAGATTGTTCCTTGTTTGCTCAATAATTATAATTATTTATTATTATCTAAAAAGCTTTCTATGCTGGCTTTCCACTCAACTCAGGGTCCCCAAGGTGATGAAAACATTAAAACAAGTTTGTGAAGACCTCACCTGATGTCTTCCCCCTGTCTCTCTACCTGCATGGTCATGGACCTCCACCTAATCCTGTCTCATGAAGTATACTTTCAAGCCAATGGCTTGTGACCTTTGTTTCTAGTAGCCATATCTCCAGCAAGATGGGCTAGTGAACTCCGTGCTCTATAGCTGGAACCTCTCGATCTTGTTTAGGAAAGCTTTCCTCCAACCAGATATTTCCTTCTTCTCTAAAGTAGACTCTGGGTTTTACCTCAATCAGGAACTTTTGTTACATCCCAAATCCTTCAATAAAAGCAGAAAGAACATTATGGTCCCGAGATGTCCACAGAGCTCTTGCATTCTGTGTGGATGGCTCCTTTCAGGAAACACCCCAGTTTATTTGCATGCTATAGGGGCACAAATAGGCACCAAAAGTGACTCCCTAGTGTGGGGTTGGGAGGGGGGACAACTGCAAGGAAGAATTGTGCGTGTGTAATGCCATTCCCTTCTTTCCTAAACCTCCCATTCAATTATTCTCTCCAGGCGTTCCTTTCCTGCTCTGCCAATGTCAGCCTCATTGCAGGCAAAGGCCAGGGGTACAGTATCAGAGGAGAATCCCTTGATAGGGGATTAAGTATCCTTTCCTGGCTGTTGATTCCACTGCAATTTTTCCGCACCCTGCATTAGCATAATAAGACAAATGTGGGGCTGGGAATCCACTGTTTGGCCTATAACATGCAGTTCTTTCAAAAATGTGCTTTAGTCTGTAATGCAAATATATTGGAATTTTGTAATTTTTTTGGATGTGGAACATAAAATGAAAGATAAATATGTTTAAATTATGTACATGGTCCAGCCAATGAAGATTTAAATTGTGAATGAGAGATGTAGGAACACAATGTGGCCCATCATTGCCCCTTCATGTATCAAACCAACCTCTTGCACACCTGACTGCTTTGTTTCAGAAGGCTCTTGAGAACAGTTCTATTTATGGTTCTTTTGACATATGCTAATACGAAGTGCTTTTATCTTAGCAATATAGCCAGTTCTGGCAACATACCAAGAATTCCACATCATCTTTAAAAGAAAAGGAAAGGAAAGAAAAAAGCTTCTGAATTTCTGCCTAAATAATCTTGCTAACTATACCCTCACATTCAAAGCATTTGCTATAATGTTTGATCTCAGCAATATCACCAGGTTTTGTAAACTGAGCAATCTTGGAAGTATGCTCATAAATGATGAAAAGATGGGTGATTGTAAAATTATATTGCAGTGAACACAAATGTCTTGTTGTAGTACTGCAAATAAGTAAATGCTTTTACTGCCATCACCTGGCTGCTATAGGCATTGTTTGAAAATTCACATTATTCTCAAGAACTATCGCGTTTCAGAACAATATTACATGCACATTCCCCCTTTAAACTTCCATAAATAAAACTGTATCTTATTTTTGAAAAATACTGAATCCAATGTTATCCAATGTTCCCTCTAAGCTGTGGAGTCTTGTGAGCAAAAATTCTACTTTGTGAGCTACTGGCATTAAAGTTGTGAGCGAGCAATTTGGCTACTGTATAAATTAGTTTGCTCCGGAGCCATCCTTCCTGAGCTAAGACAAAAAAGTGTGAGCCGGAGGTTAAAAAACTGTGAGCTAGCTCACACTAACTCAGCTTAGAGGGAACATTATTGCCCTGTGGTACACAAGCCCTAAATCTGCTTTACACAGTCCAGTGCACATGGCAAGATGGCCAGAACACAGTTCAGTATGTGCAGTGCTTGTTCTATAATCTCTGACATTTTGCCAAAAAAATTAGGCACATGCTTGAAAGGCCCTGGTGCCAACCATCACCGCCCAAAACCACTCCCGTTCATTGTTATATACTGCTTCAACCTCTACTCCATCTGCTGCATTCATTTACTATGCAGAAGCCTGTCCTCCATTGATTTGAAATCTGAGGGTGTTTGTTTTTGGCATTAAAGTTATACTAGAGAACCATAATTGTCCTATAATATGTCACCAATGGTCCAAACTATATCTGAGCACCTGGCAATTTGTGAAACGGCAGGCTGCACACTGTAAGATGCCTTAGTGTTCAGGTGTGTGCATTTACACACACGTGTTAAAGACAAGATGTACCCTTTCTGACACACAGATTTAAAAGATAGATAACTTCTTACATGGTATCCTAAAAACAAAAACAGGGGGAAATAGGGACATTATTTTTCCAGGGACTAGGAAATAGGGATTTTTCTCTAACAAATAGGGACAGTTGTGGTATACACATGTTTGTTCCATGTAGAAACAAAGAGAGTCTCAATCTTTTCAACAATGAATATGAAGTATTTAGCATGATATCATATGCAACCACGACAACCCCATGAAGCAAGTCAGGGTATCAGGGAGAAAAAGTAAAAAGAAATAATGCCAAACATGTAAAAACTCAGGTTCTGTTTAATAATAAATGTCAATAGGTGGATTTGGTAAATCTAACATAAAAGTATCATGCTATCCATTCACATGAATATGTGTAGATGAGCTACTTTACTCTTTTGGATGCAGAGTGGTGTGCTTATCACCACGTGGTCAGGTTTATATTATGGCTACAGAACTTACAGAAAGGTAACCAATGAATGTGTGCTAAAATGTAGCCATACCACAAAGAACTGGAATCTGAGAATGTGGTAAAGCTCAACCACAACTACCTGTCCAGGGGAGAAAAAGAAATATGAACTACAGTCACGTGTCCTGTCTCATATCTTGCCATCTCAAAATGGTTGGGCATACTGTGTTTGCTTTCCTATTACACTGATAGCTGTTTCTCATTATATGGCTGCCACAAGGGGGCAGCCATTTGAAACAACCTGTGCTCCATGCAAGGAGCCATTCATGTACTGCAGCTGCCCATGTGGATTTGCCATCATGACATGATTTATTCTCAGTATTACCACACAGTTACCAGTGGCAGTTTGTAGGTGTACGGAAACAAACCACATGCTAGAGGCTGTGTAGTAACTGAAAATAATTCTGTATGTTTTAAATGTATAGTACTCAAAGAACATGAAATTAAGCAGACTCTGGAGCATGATGGAAGACAGGAGGGCCTGGTGTGATGTGGTCCATGGGATTGCGAAGAGTCGGACTCGACTGTGTGACTGAACACAACAATGAAAGAAGGGGGGCCGGAGTATTCAAAGCTGTTCTGAATCTCTGCTGAAAAACTATATGTAGGAATTCCTAAAAATTCTTAGTGCAACACAGGGCCTGGCTTTAGTAGATAACGAAGGGCGTTGCTAGGATACAGGCTGGGAGAAGGGGCCCTAGGTAGGTGAAAGACAAACCCCACCCATGTAACGGAAAAGTACTAAAGATGAACAAGGATGGGAAGGGAGGGAACTTTGTGTAGAGTTAGGTGAGATTGTGAGGGGGTGTGGCCGATTGGTCCACCCAGCCAGAGAGGGAGGGGGGGTATAAAGAATTTCTGTGCTGCGCCACAGCTTCAGAGAGACGACGGAGACCACCTCTAACGTCTCTCTCCATGGTTTGCAAACTATGCTTCAATAAACGCTGTACTTGAGAGAGCTTCCGTGTTGGATTTTCCTGCTTGACTCGTGTCCGGTTAATTAACACGTAACAACAACACTCAAAGACCATTAGCAGTTGGTTTGCTACCTATGCAAGACATTTCATTTGGACATTTTGATCTGCAGAACTCTTAATATTCTCTTTTCAGCTGCATGCTGTAGGAGTCTGTTGAGATTACTGTTATGTGAGGTTTTATGGAAACAGAAAACACACTGGTATCATTGTATTCTCTAATTCAAAGCTGAATTACCTCATGACCGAATATTTAACTCTGCTGGCCTCCCTTTGTACTCATATTTCAGCAGAGTAGATGAAAGAAATGAAGAATTGGTTTAAACTCAATTTCAACTGTTCTAGAATTATGGGCCATTTTGCCTTTCATTCAGTCATTTCACTATCCTCCTCTGGCTCTGGGAAAGCAATAGAAGCTGAGAGGAGAAGCAGCTCAAGGGAAAGTGTCTGCCTCATGAGGTCAGACAGTTGACATATTTGCTTTATGTAAAAGACAATGTTTTGCTTTCACTTGCTGCAAACAAAGTGGAGATTTCTTCTACAGGATCCCTCTTGTCTGTGCAAACATTAATTTGTATAAATGTGGCCTCTGCCATTTTCCTTGAGAAGAAAATATACAGTGACCTTTTCCTAGCATTACACAAGGCTTTGCATTGTCAAATGTCAGTTTTTTTAAAAAAGCTGAATCAATATTTTCCAAAGACTAGAAATGTGCCCTCTGATTCTTGAATAGAAGAAATCTTCCCTCTGCATATGACTTGGACCACGTAAATTTTATGTCCAGGAATGAAGAAACATTTGGGAGCCAAGAGTTAGATGTCTGGACAAGGGCTGAAGCGACACATAGAGAAACATATACTGTAGTCAAACACCCTCCCCCCACCAAAAATATTCAGTCAGAATCAATGCTTTCTAAAATGGTAGTGATTCAGCTGCGAATGAGAGAATACGGTGGTATTAGGTTGCTTCTCAGCCTTCTCAGGACCTCTAAATGTACATCTAGGATGTTTGTCCTTTATGCCAGCAGCAAGCCTAAAATCTTTGAAAATTATCTCTTCGTGTGAAGAGACGTGATAACAAGTGGATGTTTCAATTAGGAATATCTCATAAAAGTGGATAAAATCAAGAGGGGGGAAGGTTTTGGGGAAAGTAAGTTGATAAATTGTTATTATTTAAAACAATTAGGGGACCCACAAGGACTTACAAGGGACATTTCATTTCCCCCAATATATCTCACTGACTATTTCCTATTTCTCTTTCTGGGCAGCCCCCATAGCCTCTCCCCTTTTCCTGATTCCTTTCCCCCCTCCTGCCCACCAGCCAACCTACCTGTCTTCAGCTTTCCATCCTTCCCTACCCCAGAAGCCTCTCCTTGGAAAAAGTCTGGCCAAGTTGCATGGTGGTTGCCAGTGCAGGGTCTGTCCCAGTTGCATGGTGGGCTCCAAAGCTGGGCCCAGTGGTTGCCACAGCTGGGATGGGCCCAGTGGCACAGCAGATGCTGCCACTGAGTTGGGCCTAGTGGTGTATTGGCTGCCAATGCAGGGCTGAGCCCACTGTAGTGGGACCACTGCTTCAGGGCCTGCTTTCTTCTCTCCTTTCTATCCACACGCCAGCTAACCTACCTTTGTCACTGTGTTTTCAGCTTTCCCGTCTTCTCCCCCTCTGACAGCCTCTCCCCAGCCACCCAGTCCTCTCATGCTCCCCCCCTCACCTTATGTTACAGAAACCAAAGCTTGGAAGACTTTGAAATATTGTTGTGGTTGCCTAGCAACCCCAAACAGCCACTGAGAGTTCAGTGGGCATTCTTTTCTTACTAGGGCATACTAGGGTTGCCAGTCCCCAGGTCCCGGAGATGCGCTGAAGCCCTGAAAACCAGGGGAACCACCACTGGCACCTGAAAAGCAGTATCACCCTGAGACAGACCATGGGTCTATATAGATCAAGGTGGGCAGCCGTGTTGGTCTGAAGCAATAGCAGAAGAGTCCAATGGCACCTTTAAGCCCAACAGTTTTAATCAAAGTGTGAGCTTTTGTGTGCACACTTTGGTTGACTTTGTTGGTCTTAAAAGTGCCATTGGACTCTAACTTTGTTCCATGGGTCTACATAGCTCATCATTATCTGCTTTAACTGTCAGTGGTTTTCCCAGATATCAGACAGACAGCATTCCTAAACTTGAATTGAATCTTGAATATTCGCCGTGCAGAGTAGGTACTCTGTGAATGAGCCACAGCCGTTACACTTCAATAATCCTTTTGAGTGGGGATGACTGAATCTGGGGCCTTGAAAATGGCAAGCATGATCTTTACTACTCAGTTACGGGCCTTGCTCAATGTATGACACACATTATCATTTTTGGTTGGACGTTTACTTGGTGAAACCATCTGTCTGAGATTTATTATTTTTTAGGCTTACATCTTTTCTTTCTTTGGGGTATTCTGCAATAATTTTTTTGGGGGGAGGAGAGATTTATTCTTATGCTCCTACTGATTGCCATGTTTGTATGAAAGTGAAAGAGTCAGCTAACAAAACAATCCTGCTCTTTGAGGTCTGGCTTTGTGACCGGCGAGCCTTTGAGTGGAGGGAACACTGTATGGATTTTCCCTGCATATTCATTTGAGAGACTAAATAGGTTGATTTTTGCCAAGATTGTGTCCCTTTTCATGTTCCTTTTTCTTTGAACATTTGTAAGTTATTGAATTTCACTGGCACAAATTCATGGAAAGTGAATTTCAAAGTTGAATACATGAGCAGGATTGTTATTGTTTCCAGTAGCACCCACAATCCCTTGGTTGCCCATAAACATGAAGGATTCTATTGTGTCTACCCTTGAGAGGACACAACATTAACAGAAACCGTATTAATTCATTTATTCACTAGTGGCATATGTAAAGGTGAATTCATCTAACTGAGGAGGTGCCACATAATGGTAAAGAAGCAAATTTTCAGCTAAAAAGAGAACACTGCTATCTTAACAGCAATAATTTGAAACAGACAGTGGATCACTCACAACATTTTACTTTAGACACATACTATATTGACTAGCAGGGCTTGTAGTCTAGTAGATAAAATGCAAATATGCTTTTTTATTAGCTCACAATGTTACCTTTCCATGTTGGCTGATAAAATATTGGAAGGTTGCACACGCCTATCACCATAGAAGATGGTATAATGTATGAATGAGTAGGAGGAGCTCTATTTCTCTTAACTGTATTATTAATTATTATTATTATTAATAATATCATTTAGCTTATATGTAGCTTTTAAACTCTGAGAGTATTTCCTTGGTTTGAATTTACATGTACAAGTCTGGTACATGAATATAATTCTCATTGTTAATGTGGGGAGCTGCAGTGAAGTGATCATGACCTTTTAAGATCACATAATGACAGCTGTTGAACCCAGACCTCGAGAATCAAAGCCAGCTTTTGAACCTACTGAAAGCCTCAGTGTTAGATGTCCCAGTCCAGCAACACAGACCCAACAGAGATTCAACGTAAAAGCACTTTACAGTTCTCATTTAATTTTAACCAGGGGTCGTTTCGTAGAAAAAGAGCTAGGGGAACTCATTAGCATAACTCATTAGCATATACCACACCCCCTGACATCACCAGAAGTGTGTCATAAGGCCACACCCCCTGACATCACCGGAAGTGTGTCATAAGGCCACACACACCGCCCCCAACGGTCCTGGCCGCCGCCCTTGCAGCTCCACTGCCGAGCCCCATGAGGGGCCCAGTGGTGGACCTGCAAGGCTGGCGGGAGTGCAAGGAAGCCCCGCGAAGGCCCTCCCTGGCTTCAGGCAGGCAGGGGTGGGGAGAGGCAGGGAGGAAGCAACTTACCCTCCATCTTCTCCTGCCTCCTCCTGGCTGAATTAGGGCCGGAAGCGGGGCGGCCGGAAGCAGGGGTCGGGGCTTCATCATGTGCCCCGCCCCCCATACCTCACCCGGGGGAACTGCGATCCCCCGCGATACCCCCCGAAATGACCTCTGATTTTAACTTATTTACCATCTTGACAACAATCATGTTAGATAAGCTGTGGGAATGAGAAGAACTTGCATTGTCCAGGTTCAAAGCCGACAAACTGACGCTGGAGACAGCTGATACTTTTTTCAAAGAGTTGAAGGCAGCTGGGAAGAGGGACTGGTGCTCATGGTATGTATTTTCATCCTGTTTCTGGTAAACAGACTTTGGTAGTAAGTCATTTGTGGTCATTTTATCATGGTTTACTGAGCCACAGTGAGGACTATGGCTCAGTGGTAGA
Source organism: Gekko japonicus (assembly GCF_001447785.1). Lineage (NCBI taxonomy): Eukaryota > Metazoa > Chordata > Lepidosauria > Squamata > Gekkonidae > Gekko > Gekko japonicus. The sequence goes on from NW_015159717.1 coordinate 23,927, forward strand.
GCATGTTCTCTGCATACAGACAAACCTCAGGTTCAAGCCCTGGCAGTTCTAGTTAAATAATCTTAGCAGGTGTTGGGAAAGATCATCCTGTGCCTGAGGATCTGGAGAGCAGCTGCTAGTCAGGGTAGACAGCACTGACCTAGATGGGATAAAAGAAAGTATATGTGTGTGCATAATGAAAAACGATGCCTCTTTCAGGGCTCTGAAAACAATGGGCAACAGAATGCTCTCGATCAGTATACAGTTCTTTGTAATACTCATTTTATTACCTGATTCCAGCCTAAACTGGGTACTTTTGAATTTTATCTAGTTGGTTGGGTAAATTTGGTCATGTTGGCTCTTCTAGACTTTCATCATACTGGGAAAACCTAGTCAAAAACCTGGATCAAAGTAAATTATGAGCTTCCTGTCATTCAGTTTTTCTAATCTTCTCTGGATCTGCCTCTTCTCTTCCACTTCTACAAGAAAGCATATGTAGGAAGGCAGAAAGAGAACATTTAAATGGAGAGCTCCAGAGGAATTATTTACTTGCAAGAAAAATTACATCAGTGTAAGTTCTGTGGTACGTCCTGTATGTTGTTTTTGTTCTTAAAATCAATAAACACTTTAGGGAAAGATGAAGAAGAAAGGAACCATACAGTAGTACGCAGTGTGTGGTGCTGGCACTTTACAGCAAAGAGAGATGGAACCTGCAAAAAAGCCTCATGAACAAGTGAGTTATTTGTGTGGCCAAATGATCCAAGATGGAAGACATGTGTCACACTCCAATCTGTGTGACTTGGCAGGCATACACTAGACAGGAGCTGTGGGGCCTCCTGGGTTTTCCAACACCCTTCATATTCTTGGCTGTCATCTTAATCCCCTTTAAAATCCACCCTTTCCAGGGATTTGATTCCTATATCTTTTTTCTTCTTTCAGAGCAGCCAGAAAGCATCCTGTGCAGCTGAAAGCTGTTTAGATTCAGGACTGCTGTACAAGATACACTCAAAAGGAGAAGTGTTGGCCCCCTCTTGGCTTGTGACAGTGGCCAAGAATGTGTCCAATGTGCTTAGTCTTTACTAGCCCACACAGCGAGGGATCATAATGGATCTCCTCTTGAACTTGGATGTTAAGACATTGCTCCTGCCATCAAGGAGCTGTGCTCTGTGCTGGTGTTGAATTATGAAGAGAAAGTGTCATCTTTGAGTGAAAGCATGCCATTTGAGCATTGGCCCAAAGCTATATTATACAGTAGATGTCTCGATAGGAGATGAACTTTGTATATGTGTGAGTGCATGCATGTTGGTTCTCATGATAACCATGAGAGCCGACGCAGCTGAGCTCTGAGAAGCAGCAGGAGACAGAGTTGCTAGAGGGGTGAGTGATTTTTATTTGCTTTATTTGATTTAGCTGAGGGTAATGTGTGGGAGTATTTGGGAGAGTTTGGGTGCGTTTTAAGTTGTTGTGGAGTCCTGGCTGCTTGAGAAAGGATGAGGAAGGGTGATTGTTTGACTGTAATTGGATTGCCTGGGTGTAATTTGAATAGTTGCTGGCCCCACCCTCTGCTGGGTGAGGCTTCTATTTAAGGCTACATCTAGTCAGAGGCACAAGCTTCTGGCACAAGCCAAAGGGCTCTTGGCCTGTGGCTCTTAGCCTAGGGACTCTTGGACTAGAGGCTTTGTAAGAAGCCCAGAAGGGCCAGAAAGCCAGGGCCCTAGCACTACCCCCTATATATGGAAAGCCTGAACACCAGGCTCTGACATCACCAAAATGGCGACGAGAGTAGTCATAACAGTCCCCTTGTGGTGATGTGGGGCTAAGCAGGCAGTTTGAATTCAGTTGGTGGAGTGTTGGAGAGAGATTTCAGTTAGAGGAGACTAGTGTTGGCTGTTGACTCTTCCTCTTTAATACTCTGCTAACAACAGTTTCTGTTCTTCATTTCTGGATTAAATATGCCTTTTCGCTGTTGTGTTCCTGAATGTATTTTCATGGAAGAAAGAGGTGGGTCGATTCCCGGAAGCTTCCCTCCCCCCCCTCCCCCCCACATCTTTGCAATAGAGAGACGGTGGTGGGGGGGAGGCTGGGGGGGGGGAGCAGTTGCTGCTGAAATGGGGATGAGAAGGAATCTATATTTTCCTCTAATTTACTCAAAAGATGTTCCATTGGAAGATTGATGCCAAGTGGTGCTTCTGACATTTGCCAGGCATTGGGAGAAATGTTCACTTTGACTCCTAATTATGAGAGGAGCTAAATAACATATGCGGACCTACAAACGGCAGGGTGAAAATTGTGTTGGGGTTTTTTTGCGGGGGGGAAATAATAATTCCACCAGAC
>NW_015159717.1:26698-26831 GCF_001447785.1 Gekko japonicus
GTCACATATTAATATCTCATGCTGTGTCAATGGTTTTCAACATTAATAAAGATGTATGAAATTGATAGCACTTCTATTGCAAGGTTTGCCTACCCACTTACATTGAAGGCTTTGTGTCCAACAAACTTAGAAA
>NW_015159717.1:28004-30640 GCF_001447785.1 Gekko japonicus
TCAGAAGGGACCTCTTCTTCAGCTGGTGAATGGGTATCCTTTCACCACCAAGAAACCATCCCTGGGCAGGGAGGGAGGGGGACTCTTGGTAGTTGGTGATTCGATCCTTAGGCAGGTAGACAGCTGGGTGGCAAACCCTCCTACTGACAGTATGGTGACTTGCCTGCCTGGTGCGAAGGTAGCAGACATACGTGTTCTAGATAGGTTGGTAGACAGTGCTGGGGAGGAGCCAATGGTGATGATACATATTGGCACCAACGATGTGAAGAAATGTGGTCGTGAGGTCCTGGAGAAAAAAATTTAGGCTGCTTGGCAGGAAAATCAAGGCCAGGACCTCCAAGGTAGCCATCTCCGAAGTGCTACCTGTTCCACGCACAGGGCTGGAGAGACAGGCACAGATCTGGAGTCTCAATGTGTGGATGAGATGGTGGTGCAGGGAGGAAGGGTTCAAGTTTGTTAGGCACTGGGATGCTTTTATTTATTTATTTGTTGCATTTATAGCCCTCCCTCCCCATGGAGGGCTTGTTTTTGGAGCAAGAGGGAACTGTGCAAAAGAGACGGTCTCCACTTGTTCCGAGAAGGAACCAGTCTGCTGGCACTTAAAATCAAAAGGAGATGAAAAGTCTCTGGTTCAGGATGGCTCATCTCAAAGAGATGAAGGGGTAGTTGTTACTTTTCTACAGAAAAATGGATTAGAATTGTCCACTGAGACTGTGGCTACAGGAACTACGTGTTGCACAAGATCTTGTGAAAGTGGAACTGTGTTAAGTTCATTTATGTTTCAGCTTGCATATTGCTGGAGCCAAGCCTATGCCTGTTTAGTAAGAAAAAGATCCAATGAGTTCAATAAGAATTCCTACTAAAGAAATTTAGGATTGTAGCACTAATTGAGTGTCCAATTCCAATCATAAGCACAAAATACTTTCCAGCTTTGTAATGTAATATTTGAATGCTTGAATTCATCTTTTCTTCATTCACATCCATTAAATATGTTGCCTTTTAAAGGTTCTGAATATGTGTTGGATATTTTGTTTTTCTTATTAGTTGATTCTAATAGGGGCAAAGAAAGTCTTAGCAACATATTAGCCCATGATGGCTTATTATTATTATTATTTTTTAAAAATCAAGACCAGAGAGAACCATTCTAATTCTGCCCTCTGAGACAAATTAATCCAAACCCAACTCCACAAGATTTGTAACCCTATGATCTGCCAGATTTGTAGTGTAGTTTAGGAGCACATTTTATAAAAGTGTGAACTGGTGTTTCATGGAACCCCTGGGATGTTTCATTTTTATATATGCCTTGTTTGGAGTAATACTGGACGAGTCTTTGGAGCTGGTGGCCTGCTGTTGAAAGGCCTTTTCTAACCCTCATAATAGCACCTTTATGTAAGTGTATTGGCAAAATATATTCAAAAGCTACACTGTGTTAAAATTCCAAAGAAATATAGTCTGAAACTTTTAAAAATAGAATGCAGTTTGAAAATCTCTTTTTGGAAACTATGTTTGAACTGGAAAAGGAGTTGTTTGTTTATTTGTTTTAAAAAGGACAATGGAGTATATTTGAAAGTACCGTTGAGGTTATAATCAAGTTTCCCCCTTTCAATATGGGAAGGATAAGTTTCTTGCTCATACTCAGATGCAGATTTCATATTACTTCTTGCCTAGTCTTGAAATCAAGTTAGCTGAAAAGCAAACATGCACACAAAGAGGCTGGTTTCATTCTTCATGGTGGCCACAAGACTCCCTCATGTCGTGTTGCAAGATCTAAGAATTCATTCATACTTCACTTATTTACCAAGTCAGGCCCTTTCAGTATTTCACCATAAAGAACAGACCCTATTTCTTCCTCGATGTCTAGTACTTCATGACTGCCATGACAACCATGGAACTTTACCAGAACATTTTGGTCCCTATGCATGTTAGTGGAATATATGCTTGATTTGGGGGCAAAGTGCATTACTTGGTAATGAGGACCTTGACAAGAACCAACCATTATCTGGTAAAGTTTAGATTAATGGACACTTGGAACCTCTACAAGGGTGGGGAGCCAATTAAGATGGTCTGTCCCAGGAGGTTGATAGATCCTGAGAGTTTCTTGGGGATTTTCCAGTCAAAGTTGACACTGCTGTTGAAACCCTTATCAAAATGTGAAATAAAATGTAATCCTGACAGTGGAAACAATTGTTCTTTCCTCCTGTAAAGCCTGGAATGGTGCTTCATTTAATGATGAGCTTGGGAAAAAGAATAGTTGGGCAGTGTGTTACCAGGACTGCTGAGAGCCATCATGGGCCCCCAGACAAAGATTTCATCTGGGCTCCCTGATAAAGCCCTGATCCAAATCAAATATCATAACAAAACAAATCACTTGGCTTGCTTTATTGAGTCAATCCATCTCATGTTGGGTCTTCCTCTTTTTGTACTGCCTTAAACTTTTCCTACCATTATTGTCTTTTCTTTTCCAGTGAGTCTTGTCTTCTCATAATGTGACCAAAGTACAATAGTTCATACCGGTAAGGCAGGATACAAATTGAAAGCAAATAAACAAACAAACAAACAGATAAATAAATAAAATAGTCTCCGTTCAGTCATTTTAGCTTCTAGAGAGAGAATTCAGGTTTGATATGATTTAGAAC
>NW_015159717.1:31268-75960 GCF_001447785.1 Gekko japonicus
ATTCCTGCACTGTTTATGATTAAATACTTTAATTGCAGCGGGAGTGTATTGGCTGCCTTTAGTAAAATAGAAACGAGTAAGTGCTGACAGGTTACAGTTTGTGGATTTAATCATTTCCTTCCTATGTAGGACCCAACTAACTCTGTGATTGAAATAGATTCCAAGATATCGGAAATTTGTAACCTGTTCAATCTGATTACTTTTTATACCCCAATTTAAGGGTTTCCACGCCCCTGCGAATACCATGATTTTTGATTTCTCAAAGTTCAACACCAGTCTATTTAGTTCACAATAATCACAGAAGCACGAAAGGAGTCTTTTCATGCCGATCTGTGTGAGGGAAAGCAGGACTGCGTCAATCACATATAAAAGCAGAGGCACGTGATTGAACCCAAGTCTTGGACAATGTCCGTCCATTTCCATCAGAAAAGGAGCCAGGTCATTCAAAAAAAGATTGAACAACAATGGAGCTAAGATGCATCCCTGCTTTACCCCACATTAATCAGAATTTTTGGAGTTAAAACCCCATCATGAGGGCATTTTACCTGGCAAGTTGTATCTTGGTGTAGATTTTTAATCAAGGATAACAATCTCCAATTGATCCCGTAAGCTATGAGTTTCCTCCAAAGCAAATCTCTTGGAATAGAGTCAAAAGCACCCTTGAGATCCAAAAAAGCTGCAAATAGTTTGGAGCCCTGTGCTTTCTTGTATTTACTAGCAAGATGACAGAGAATTAAGCAATGATCTAGTGTAGATTTCCCTTGGGAAAATCCAGTTTGACGTTCTGTCAGCCAAGCTCTAAGTTTATTGACTAGATGTCCTGCATAGAGCTTTCCGGCAATGGACAAAAGACTAATGGGCCTATAGTTGCCTGGTGATCGACAATCTCCCTTTTTAAATATTGGGACCAGTATTGCATTTGTCCGGGCCTCTGGCATAATTCCAGTCCTATCAATTTCTGTGAACAGAGCAGCCAGAAAGGGAGCCCACCTATCTGGGAATGCCTTGAACAGTTTGGGAGGGATTGCATCAGGCCCAGGAGCCTTCCCAGGCTTAAGATTTTTAATAAGAGATTCTACCTCCTCAGTCTGAACTGGGGTCCAGTCAGGGCAGTTAACCAGATTTAGGGCAGGGTCCTCTGTTGAGTTTACTCTGTCCTTATAGAAAACTGACAGAAAGTAATTGTGCCATTTATTAACTGAAACTGGACTGTAAACGACCTCCCTCTTTCCAAAGGAGTTCGAAACCAAAGCCCAAAACGTCTTAGTATCATTTTTTATTGTGGCCTGGAGTAGCTGGTCCCATTGGTTTTGATTTAAAGCCCTTTGCTTATTAAAAAAAAGCTTTGCTTGAGTAGATGCTTCATCTCAAAATATTCCGAGGGTAAGCTAGCTAAAGTCAGTTCTCTAAACTGCTGGTAAATTGCATGAAGGTGAGTTTTCACTTTAAGGCATTTGCTATCAAACTACACCGGGGTGCCTTGCTCCCTGTGGTCTTGGCAATTCTCTGATTGCATCCTGAGAGCACCAACAATCTGAGTCATGATCCTTTCATACATATAAATTATCTCAGGACCTTGAGGGGACTTCCAGGACACAGCTGTCCCTTCAGCTAGGGGAGCTAAATTGAGAAAATTCGCAGCCTCGCAGCTATCTTGGATGACGAGTAGATTTTCGGAACCCTAATTTCTTCACTCAGATTTTGCTAATCTGACTTTTGGGAACCAAAAAATGGCTAATAGCCAAGGTCAGAGGGAAGTGATCACTTTCAGTTCGTCCTTCTGTTTTAAAGGAAGTAACCTGCTCCGCAAGAGACAGAGGGACCAAAATGTTATCAACCACACTGTACCCACCTCTAGCAGCATATGTAAACTCCCCTGGAAAATCAGAACAACAAGAACCATTCACTATTACCAGGTCAAATCGAACACATAGGCACATTAAACGCACCCCGCAATGTTAATATGGTTATCCTTAGAGTGTCTACACAGTGACATGCAGGTTGGAAGGGCCTTTTCAGGATCCAATCCCAGCCAGTTAGCCAGGGCTAACCCATTTTGCCCCACTCTGGCATTAAAATCTCCTGCTATTAGAAATTCCAGAGTAGGAAATCCCTGTTCTAAATCCTCCAGGTACTCCAAAAAGGAGTCCCAGTGGGCAATCCGGCTTTGTTTGTCTGTACAGGGTGGCAGATAAACATTAATAATTATTAGATTTTTTCCCCTGCCGTTTCATAAGAAAAGCTTGGGCCAGGTGCTCACAGCTTTTGAGAGGAAACACCATTGAATCCAATCTATGTGAGTACAGCAGAGCTAAGCCTGCTTTATGCCATCCACAGCCTTTGGTTTTGTGGGCCAAAAGGGAAAAAATCCTGAAAGTAAATTGTGGATCTCTGCTGAGCTTTCTGACTGGAGGGCAATTGGTACTATCTGCTTCTCAGCTCTGCATTTAGTCAAGTTTAATTTCAGGAGCTCTAGGCTGTTTATAATCACTGTTGTTCTTGCTCAGGCAGGGTTATAAATGATTCTTGAATGTTCTCCTCCACATCTCCCATCTCCAGCAGCATTTCCAAAGATGTAGCTTGGGTATTTACACCAACCGTCCCTCCATTCTATTCCTGGTCACCGCCATTAATATTCATCACCCTTTGTGGACTTATCAACTCTCTTTTCCAACTCATGTCCTTTTCCTTCCTCTGCATCTTTCAACTTAGGTAATAAGGCCATCACCCTTGTATTTGTAAAGACACGGGTAGGAAAAATGCCCCTGATCTTTAAATAGTCTTTATTCTGCAATATGAGTGATGGTATCTTCATTCTCTTAAACGATAACATAACCCTCTGTACTTGGTTCACATTATCCAATACTTCTAACTCTTTTATATCCACCACTCTCACCTTATCACCAAACAGGGCTTTTAAATTTTTCATAGCCATTGATTTTGAATTCCAGAGAGGAATATGTCCATTATGTTTACATATGGTCAAACTGACCTTAAAAGGTTGAAGGACTAGGTTATAGATCCTTCTAGATTTGCAGATCGCCACAGGTGATGAGTTTACATGTCCTGTGTGTGCTCTAGGTCTGTTCAAAAATTCTGATGTTTGGGCAGGGATCACATTCTTTGCACCCTGTTTCTTACTCAATGCTCTCCTGCCCCCTTCAATGTCCTTAACCAGCTTGCAGATCTTGTCCAATTTATCATGCAGTACATGTAGTTGTTTATAGATGTTATCAACAGTTTTTGCAGTTAATTGAATGAACTCACTAAAAATTAATACTAGAAAATAAAAAGGAGGGGCACAGAAAAATTAGAATGAAGGTTGATTATGAAAGGAAGAGAACAAAATGAAGGAGGACAGATGGAAAAAAGAAGATAAGGAGCAGAAAAAGAAAGGTTTTATTTTTCTACAACACACTAACAGGGCTACCCCTTTTCAAGGTCTGGCTGGGCAAACAAAACTATGGAGCTGGATGGAACAAAAGGAAGAGGGAAACAGACTGCTGGAAACCAGTGACCTACTGTAGCAGCCATCAGTTGTGCATTACTCCACTCCTGGCTTGGTTGATGAGTTTCCCAGCATCTTGTGATAGGCTAGTGTTTGCCTCAGCCTCATTGTAGTAAACTTTGCAGAAAGGCACTAGAAGCAGATAGCCATCAGTATGCTGTTTACTCTGCTCTGTCTTCCCTGTGCCCCTACTGAAGAAACACTTTAAATGAACAGAACTAAACAGAAGTGTGAGCATTTTACTCTCTGGCAGTAATTCTGGTGAAACAAGGTCATTTCTTCACCAACATAGCATCCACTCAATGCTGTTCAGCAGAGCTTTTCTGGGACATGAGGGAGCTTCAATATCAGGACCCTGATAAGATAAACCCAGAAAATATACAGACTCACTATGACCATTGTCTAGCATTTTGTGGATAAAATCATGCATAACTACCTCAGTTTAGATGCCACAGATGGTTCGGTTCAGTTTCAGGATACTACTGGAGCAAAATCTGGTCCTAGTTGTATCACTTGTTTTCAGTTGGTGAGGCCTGGTGGTGGTAAGGGGGCACACTACTTAGAAGTGTGCATGGTCCACTGTTTCTAGGCTTGATACTTGAACTCTGTGATTGATAGTATCTAGTCAGATTAGATCAGTTGAGGGGTCTGGGGGGTAATAAACAAATCTCTGTGGTAGCTTGTAGTTTTGACCACTTTGAAGTAAGTGCTCATGGCACCCCTCCTGGACCCAAATGTTCTAAATGAAAACAATGTTCCATTCTTGGGCGAGGTGCAAGAGGTTGCTCTGAAACTTTAACCCATTTCAGAGGAGAGGGATTATTTAGACTCATTTTAAACTAGATTCAGCCCTGGTTTGGGGATGGAAATGACCTTGTTCACCTGACAGTCTCCACTGGGAGAATGACAGGAGGGGTGCATTCCTGTTTTTTATTTATTTTATTTATTTATTTTTATTGCATTTATACCCTGCCCACCCCTCTCTAGAACATTGTGGTGGCTTTCAGGACCATTGACGAAAGAACCCTTTTGGAAAAGATGGGCAGGTTGAGAAGACGGTGGCACCTTGCTTCACTAGTTCCACTCTTAGCTGGCCAGATGTCAGACTCTTGGACAAAGTTACTCTCAACAATACTCTCTGACAGTGATTTGTTTACTGATGAATAAAGATGTTCTAAACTGAGACTAGTAATGTGTGAGAACTGAGGTTTAGGTGGGAGAATCCCCAATTATAGACAGTTCAAATCAGGCCCCCCTTTGGGTCCCATCCAATCATACTCCACAATCGTCCTGCCTAGCTTTTGCGCACTCTACACCCCCACCTGTGAATATATCATTTTTTCTAAGACAGCAAAGCAAGCACAGTCATCTCCAACATCATCCCTGCGTAGGGAGGTATCTGAAGAAGAGTTACTTTGCCACTACAATAGAGTAGTTCACACACTCACACACTCACACCCCTCCCTCAGGAATTTCCCTCCTTCTGCAAGGGTCCAAGTTCCCAAAGCATGGCAAACAAGAGTCCGAGTTTGACACCAGATCATTCCAGAAGGTGGTGCTGCAGGACTGTTGCTCAGTCCCATTGTTTTTATTGGTGTGGAGTCCATCTTGTTTGTGATGCTATTTAACATCTATATGAAAATGTTGGGAGATATTTCTAGAGATCTGGAATAAAGTGCTACCAATAAAGTCCTGAAGAAGTGCCCAGGGAAGGTAATGGAATGGATTCGGGCCAATAAAGCTTTGCTCAAACAAGTGCTGTTAGTCAACGCAGAATCTGCTTGAGGAATGAAGAGTCAGCATGTCCTGGAGGGGGCTACCATCCTCCTGAAGGAATAGGTTTGGTGTTTGAGGATGTTGCTACGATTCTACATTTATATGGCATTTAGTGCTTTTTATCAGTTTGGGCTGACATAGCAGCTGCTCCCATTTATTGAAAAGTATGACCTGGCCCCAATGATCCATGCTCTTGACAGTGATGACAGTGATGCTCTGTCATCTTGGTGCTTGGGGGGGTCAACAGTGGGATGGCTTTTAATGTCCTGGCCCCACTGCTGGACCTCCTGATGGCACTGGTATTTCTGGCCACTGTGTGATACAGAGTGTTGGACTGGATGGGCCTTTGGCCTGATCCAACATTGGCATCTCTTATGTTCTTATGTTCTTATGTTCTCTTATAACACCCAGGTTACAGTACTGTAATCTGCTTTATGTATAGCTGCTTTTGAAAACTGTTCAGAAACTTCAGCTGGTCCAAAATACGTCAGCCAGGTCATTGTTGTGACTCTGGATACAGTATCACTACTGTGCTGAAAAATCTGCCCTAATTGCCCATCTGTTTGTAGGCGCAATTCAAAGTTTTGTTTCTGACCTTTAAGGCCCTAAATTAGTTGGACTGGGGTACTTGAAGGTCTGCCTTTTTATGTACTGTCCAGTTTGCTAGTCAAGATCTCCCCAGACCTGGCTGCCTGTGCTTCATCTGCAGAGGCGGGGCAAGTGGCAACCAGAGACAGAGCTTTTTCAGTAGTAGGGCCTCAACCCTGAAATGTCCATTAGTTAGAGGCTTGCCTGGTTAGGGATGGGCATGAACTAGGAAAATACGGTATAGGTTTTACAGAACTAGATCAAATCTTATTAGGAGAGGACCTAAAGACCTAAAGATGATATCAAAGCTATACTCCTTTGGTTCAGGGTTCATGGCATGCCTGATTCGCAGGTTAATACCAAATTAACTGGTTCAGTTTGTGAGGCTTATGATGTGGTAGAACAGCACCCCAACGTTCTAGAGCAGAGGTGTCAAACATGCGGCCCAGGGGTTGTATCAGGCTCTCGGAGGGCTGCAATCCGGCCCACAAGGCCCTGGCTGTTTCCTGCTTCCTTTTCTAGTTCTGCTGCTGCAATAGCTCAGAGCAAGAGGTGTCAGTTATCAGAAACTGTTAAATAGACAAAATATTGCAAGAGTGCTAGTGTTTTAAGCATGTTTTATTTAAAGTTTAAAAAAATCTTTAATTGTGTTTGTGTCTTTTATAAAGTTTATATCTCTGTTACTTGGCATTACATTTTATGACACGCATGGCCCGGCCCAACAAGGTCTCATTTATGTCAGATCCAGCCCTCATAACAAATGAGTTTGACACCCCTGTTCTAGAGACACCAAACTCACAGGAGATCTCCAGCTTATTCTACTCTACCAGCCTTTCAGGTTTGGTGAGGATTGGATTTATGGGGTCCAAGTTATGGCACCCCAAAGAAGGTGCCCCCAAGAAAGTGCTTCCTGAGGAAATGAAAGGCTCAAGTTCAGGAAGTTGAGGAGTGTATAGAATGGGCTGTGTGCAAGATGTAGGCATCAGACTCTCCGATGACCTCACTCTGAAGCTCATCTATGTGCCCTCCAAATTACATGCAGATTGGACTTAGGGGAGTCCAAGTTATGCCCCCCCCCCAGAGAAGATACCCCCAGGAAAGTGCTTTGGGAAGAAATGTCAGGCACAGGTTCAAAAGTGTATAGAATGGACCCCCTGCAAGCTACACACACAAAATGCCCAGGAAACCTCACCCTGCTGCCCGCTCCTCTACAATTTCTTCAAGTTGGAGGCAGATTACATTTCTGGGGTCCCAGTGATGGACCCCCAAAAGGTCTCCCACATATATACCTCCCACCCTTCCTGAGTGTGAACACCTCTGTATGCCAGGAGGGTGAAAGTGGGTGCAAAGGGTGCTTATAATGGGGAAAAGAAGTCCTTCACCTCTGCATACCACAGACCCCAGACCCCAGTTCCCAGGCCCCAAACCCATCCTGCCAGCCCACTGGAGCCTTGCCCTAGCAGGGCGTCACCATGGGTTTTGGAGTATCCTTCTCCTGATCTATTCCTGGAGCTCTCCACAGAGGCAAAAGAGTTGTTAGAACTGCCCAGGGACACCAACAGTTGCTAACACTCTTTGGAGTGTATCAGAGGGTGTGTATGTCTGTGTGTGGGGAAAGCATCCTACTCTTGTACATCTCAACTCCCTGTTGCTGCTCCTGCCTCAAGTACCTCTCTGTGGCTCCTCCCAGCCCAGCTCCAGAAAGCAGCTGTGCCTCCCAAGGCCCACCTTCTCCAATCCTGGGGCCCAGCTCACAGTCTGGAAACATTTCCACATCCTCCCCAATGGCCCCTGTGTGACAGAGTGCCAGGTGTGCCACACCCATATACGGAAGGGTGCAAATCTCCAACACTCGTCCTCCTCTATCCTCCACAGGCACGTACAACGGATGCACTCAACTTTGTGGCTGCTGGAGGAAGGAGTGGCAGCCAGCAGGAGGAAATACAGGCCCGCTCCCTCTCAGCAGGGAGAAGCAAAGGGGGAGCAGGAGGCCCCTCCAAGAAAGGCTCCCGGCACTTGGGTGCTGTGGGTGGGACATCAAGGGGGGCCACCCTCCAAGAGGTCCAAAGGGCTACATGGAGGGCCCAGGAAGTGGTCACTCATCTTGTCAGTGAGATTATTGCTGTGGATTGCCAACCCTTCTGCCTTGTGGAGGATGTAGCCTTTCACTGGCTGCAGTGGTGATGGTGAAGGCTCAGCCCTCCAGAGTGCACGGCAGAACCATGCCCTTCACAGCAGACAGCAGGACGGTTGGGGCACAGCCCAGGCCCCAGGAGGGGACAGTCCTGCTATCGAGCTACAGAGTGGTTCTGCTCCATGTGCTGGGGATGGATGCTGACCACACAGCACAAAACACTGCTGCCATGATACATAGTAGCCTGAGGAAGTGGGTGGGTGACGTCTGCCTGATGCACATGCTTCACCTGGTGGTGAAGGATGCTCTGGGGCTGGAAAGCACTGTCAAGGCCACCTGGGATGCTGCCCCCCTCAAGATGCCATCCTTGCTCGACACCTGCTGGTTCCTGGCTGCCCACTTCTCACACAGCATCAAGCCTGCTTGTCTGCTGCACAAGAGGGAGGAGGAGGGGGATGAGGAACTTCACCAATACCATGATTGCATGTTTGGTTGAACAGAACAGATTGATGCAGGATGTTGTCTCCCCCGTGACCATCCTGCATGGGGAGGAGGAGGAGCTCAGCATCACCTCCAACGACTGGCTGACCCTCCACCAAATGGTGCATATCCTCAAGTCCTTCCAGGACACCACTGATGTGCTCTGCACCCATACAGCCAGCCTGGAGCAAGTCATCCCCCTGATTAGAGGACTGGACTGGATGCTGGCCTCCACACTACAGCTGGGCCCTGAGGGCATGGCTGATCTCAACGTGGGTCAGGGCCTTGGCAGAGAGGTTGCAGGTGGGCATCACCACCAGGTTGCATCCTCTCTGCAAGAAAGGGCAGTACAAGCTGGCTTGTATCCTTGACCCCTGGATAAAAGGCGGCATTGCTTTCCAGAAGTATGGAAGCATGAGCTCTGCAAAGAAGTCTACAGGCCAACAGATGTGGCCAGCGTTAACAGTGGGTGGAAAAGGCTGGGGAGGAGAAGGAAGAGCCGCAGCCCAGTACCTCTGCCTCAAAGACCCCCAACCAGGAAGAAGCCCCACTACTGGTCGTCAGTGGTAAACTGGGAGGTCAGCAGCAGCAGGGATTCCAGGTGTGCAATGGTGGAGAATTTGGCAGAGGTGATGGTGAGGGAGTGCCTTGCTAAGTCGCCTGAGCCTGCCAAAGCTGATCCCCTGGAGTACTGATCACATAAGGCTGTCATCTGGCCTGACCTCTCTTTTGTGGTCATGAACCTCCTCTCCTGCCCTCCCATCAGTGTCCAGGGATATTCTCAGCCCCCTTCGCATGAACAGAGAGACAGGATGGCTCAGAGCCCTGAGTCCACCTAACACCAGCATTCCAGCAAGGGAGAGGAGTTCACAATCAGGAGCCTATAAAATGTGAGTCCTCAGCCAAGGCACCTAATAGCTAATGAGCAGAGAGAGAGGGTGGCTATGAGCCCTGAATCTACCTAACACCCAAAACCCAGAAGGGGAGAGGTGTTCACAATCAGGAGGATATAAATGTGGGACCTCAGGCAAGGCACCCAGTAGCCAAGCCCCTCTGCTCAGCATGAGCAGAGACAGGATCTCTCCTTGTACTGACTGTATCGATTTACATGATGCTTATTAGATGTCTCTTTGTATGGACTGTTATCAATTTAGAAGAAGAGATTGGATTTATACCCTACCCTTCACTTGAAGTCTCAGAGTGGTTTACAATCTCCTTTCCCTTCCCCTCCCCACAACAGACACCCTGTGAGGTAGGTGGGGCTGAGAGAGCTCTTTCGAGGATTGCTCTTGAGAGAACAGCTCTGAGTGAACTTGTGACTGACCCAAGGTCACACCAGCAGCTGCATGGGGAGGAGTGGGGAATCAAACCCAGTTCTCCCAGATTAAAGTCCGCGCTCCTAACCACTACACCAAACTGGCTCTCCTGTGTAATCCTGTGTAATGGCACATTGTGTATTCCATTCTGAGTCTCAATAAGAAAGGTGGCCTATAAATAAGGTAAACAAATAAATTAGCCCCCAGCCCAGCCCGACCTTACAATAAAATGTGTATTGTGAGTTCCATGCTGGGAACTGAATCTCAGGAATGTATGGGCTAAATTTGGAGCAGGACTGCAATGTGCAAGAAGAGGGCCTTTGACTTTCCTCCCCATGCTGTTTCCTGACCTGAAAGGGACCCAGTGGGTGCTATTTGCCCCACTAACGAAACCTGGGTGCACCCCAATGATATGGGCAAGTATAAAAGCTTGGGAATTGCATGACTAGCATCTTTCCTTTCCTTGACATCATACAAGCACATGATTTACAACAGATGTGGAACAACAAGCAGGGCTGCCAACTGGCCAGGAGAAAAAATGTCCTGTCCCTTCAATACAGGCTTCATGGGATGTTATTTACCAGGTTAAGTTATTTACCTTCACAGTGTGGAAAAACTTCAGCTGCCCTTTTCTATATGTTAATCCTCTATTAAAAGGGCAGGACATTTCCCCCCCCCCCTTATTTGAAATGTGTCGATTTCTTTGAACTATGGGTTACGTGAGAAGGGACACAGGTGGGGATGGCTACAGTGGAAAGCCATTATCTGTACATTTTCCTTAACCCTGTACAAGGTCTGCTTCCCACCTTTGCAGTCTTCCTTCCAATATTGCCTCCAAATTCTTCCCTAAGTAGGGAGTGGAAAGTGTGCAAAGGCTGAGCATTCCCTCCTCTCCTCAGGCATTTTTTTCACAGCTCCCTCCCTCAACTCTTTTGCTTGGAGCCTGGGAAATAGAGGAATCCTGCCTTTTCTCAGCAATAACCAGGATAAAGAGCGGTGATCTGGAAATGAAGGAAACACCCATCATCATGCTCTGGTAAGGACGGACAGGTATGGTCCATGGCCAAAGTGATTACTGACGGAAAAGGTCAATGCCTCTGACCTGATAGCTATTACCAACACTGTCTAGGTTGTGTTGTGTATGTTTGTTTCCCTTCTCACTAATACTACAAGGACCCAGCAATCTAAATAGCATACAAAAACAACATATTGCTGTACAAGTTCATATCCTTAATGATACAATATAAATTTTTTAATGTTATTTTGTTTCAATAGATGAACTTCATCGCGATCCCGTGGTCCCAACAAGATAAGAGGACGAACTTTCTCGAGTTGACTGTCCGTTTCGACCTTCGTCTTTGTCAAACGTCAGTTTATGATGTTTTTTTCTTCAGTTCAATGTTTTCAACAATAAGTGTATACATTCAAAGATGGCTATTTGTAGCTCTCACATTCACCAAATTACTTCCTTGCCCCCTGCTCCCATGAACCATCAGTTGAGCAACCGTGGGGGGCCGAAACGTTCCCCTGCCTCCCTGAGCCCTGGGGTGGTGGCCTTGGACTCGTAGGGGCAAATTCCACCTCTTGCGCAAGAGGTCATTCTGACTCTCCCAGCTCTCCTTAGGGGCTCTAGGAGTGTTCTGGGGGTGGAATGCCAGGCCTATCATTACAGTTCCAGGACACATCTCCTACCCCATTGGGCTGTCTTTCCACTCTGGAGCCAGTTATTTCAGTCCCAGAATACTCCTGCTACCCCCAGGGGCTGCCATTCCACTCTGGGGCTTGTCATTCCAGTCCCAGGACACATCTCCTATCCTCCTGGACTGTCATTCCACTGTGGGGCCTGCCATTCCAGTCCCAGAGCAGTATATTTGGGACCAGAGACCTTAATGGAAAATCCATTCTGCATTTTCTTTGCGACTCTTCTTGAGCTGTAATGTATTTCAATGGAGCCCATGCAAGTCAATTGGCAAAAAGCATTCCTGGCTCCCATTATTTCCAATGGGCCTTCAAGTCTCTCCCATTGTTTCCAATGGGCAATCCTGTCCTTCCTTTTAGTACATCCCTCATGTGGGGGTGGGATGGAGGGGCTCCTCCAATGTATTCTCATGTAAATAAAATACAGCATGGGCCTGTGGGCATCTTTGGAATTCTGATGGGGGGGTGCAACAAAATTTCTGCCTTGGGATATTAAACCAACCACAGAATGGCAGCTGTGGGTGGTAGAGGCAGAAAAGAAGTCCAAGTGCATGGGGGAAGATGGGTAATTTTTAAAAAGACCCCAGGAAAGAGATGAGTCCTGGTGGCTGCCTAGTACGTTGACTATTACTGTAATAATAAATAATAAACCTGAAACATTTTTGTGCAATAAACCACTTGTATTTATTATTTAGTTGTTATTTAGAAGTATGAGCATGGCATGGCAGTACCACACAGACATATAATGGCAGGCCCCCTGAGAAAAACATTGGCCCCTCGAGCAAAACGTTGTTAGCTACGGGGCTGTATGGCACTCCCTCAGCCTGGCTCCTTCCTTCAACTCCCACCCTCTCAGTTCAGCCTGGCTGTGCCAACACAGGGCACACACAAGCCACCAGCAGCAAAAGAGCAGCTGCCTCGTCTTCTCCTCCACCTCTCCTCCTTTGACTTTTCTCCCTGGGTGGGCTGCCACTTCCAAGTCTGAGAAGTGTTGCAGCAGAAAGCCATGGGGGGAGGTGGGGGGGAACCCTCCTCAAGTTACTCAGAGTCAGTGGCTTCCATTTACACCCACCCTCCACAATAGGGGAAATAATCCTGCTCCTGCCTTCTCCAACTGGTGAGTGTGAGTTTATTTTATATTATTAGTGCCCCCCAGGCTTATTTAAAGACCCCCTGAATTAAAAAATCCTGGCTACGGGACTGCCTCTAAATCCCAGATCCAGGAAGCAACATCAGGGGAAGTCCTCAGTTTCTATGCCCTGCTTGTTGGCTGTCCAGAGGAACTGGTTGGCCACTGTGTGAGGCAGGATGCTGGACTAGATGGATGCTGGACTAGATGTTCTTATGAGTCCCGTCTGAGAGTGACTGAGAGCCGCAACAGTCTTTGCTCTGTTTTGTGAGGACAGCACCACTGAAATGTAACTAAATGATGTTTTTTATCCCATAACCAAAAGCTTGCTTCCAATGGATAATGTGATACCTTTGGTGTTTTGCAACATATGGAATTGCAGCAGCCGAGGAACATCTAAATGCTTTTTCCTTGGGTACAAGAAGGGTTTGCATACAACTGGAGAGTTTTGAATTCTTTAGGAAATGAGGTGCTGTGTAAACTTCAGAAACTTGAATTTGTTGTTGCACTACTATTGCCATCTGTGAGTCTTTTGAAAATTGTCACTCAAAATTATTTCCTTCAAATTTGACAAGCAGGTTCCAATTAGAGAATGATAACTTTGCCGGGTCCAGACTCTGAAAAGGCTCCTGTTCCTTTAACAACTACACTGGCAATTTTGCCAACTGTAGCACAGCTGTTCCCATCATGGTACTGGGACAGGAGGGTCTGCCTCTCAGTTCAAGTATTTTCCCTTCTGTGTAGGTCTTATAACATGGGATCTTTTTTCACTTGGAAACATGAGACTGAATCAGGTATCTAATACAATAATAATTCCAGAACCCTGGTATAACATTTTTAGCAAATGAGATGCCTAGAACATTTTGCCTTTCTGAAGTAATGCTTTGGACTTAAAATGGACTTTTGTTCTTCCAGCCAAAGACAAGTGGACCACAAGACATGGTTCCAGGAGGCCAAATCTTTTGCACCAGAGCTACTTTTTTTTTTTGCAAAATCCTTGGCAGTAAAGATGTCCTCCATTTCCTTCTTTTATTTGCTAGTAGTTCTCTCAAATGT
Source organism: Gekko japonicus (assembly GCF_001447785.1). NCBI lineage: Eukaryota > Metazoa > Chordata > Lepidosauria > Squamata > Gekkonidae > Gekko > Gekko japonicus. The sequence continues at coordinate 44,954 of NW_015159717.1, forward strand.
ATGCCCAGAAGACTAGACTGTAAAATTAATAAGATTTGTTAAAAATAACTTCGCCACGGGCAGAGATATTATTACAGGAAGTGGTATATTTCCTGTGGGCTCTATCTCTTATGCCACTGGCCTTGGAGAGCATGGGCCGAAGAGGAAACAACTGAAAGTGATTTAAGGTCTATCATAAGGAACTCATTAATAGATTCATATGGATTGCTATGCTAATATTTCCCTCATCATATGGCTCACGTTCACAACCCCCTGCCTTTTATTTGTAGTGTAGGCAAGTTTCAGGCTTACAAAAGTATGTATTTTACTTTAAAAATCAATGGTTTCTCTAAAACTTATATTGGACAGGATGAAAGGATGTGGGTCCCTAAACTAGTTTTTATTTTTGGACTGCTTTTTGCAACCGGGAACTTTAGCTTCCCTCTATTTACATATGCACGCACACACAGAGAAATACAGACCCATTTGCACACTCGTATTAGTATGTGTGGACACTATGGGTTGCCAGCTAGCCTGGAGAATTGTGAAATGTTTGCCAGATGACTATTGCTTGCATGAAGGGGCCTTGTGATAATGAGAGTTCTACCAAGTGATGGTGCTAAAATTTGATGAGGGAGAGTTGGGAACAAACTTCTGTTGAGATAATGATGAACCATTATGATTAGAGCCCAAAGCATCCCAGAGTTTGGGCTTAACTTGTAATGGGCTAGCCTTGCTGTCAGTATTCCTGCCACTGCTCCTTCTTACCTTATGCTTACCCTTATGGTGAAGGGAACCTAGCAGTAAGGAAGGTGTCAGCAGAGGTCTCAAACCTGTACAGAGCATCTGTTGACATTGGGAGCCTGGCAAAGGGAGTTCCAGTACTTTTTTGCTTCTTGGATTGGATTGATAAGGTTAAGAAACTTAGCAGAGTTTGAGCTAAAACACTACTTATTAGTTTCATTTACATTTTACAGTACATGCTAGCATTGGCAATGCTGCAGGAGGGACAATTTTGAGATCCCACTCTCCAACCAGGATTCTTTCCCAGGGGTTAAGGTTGGGTAATTTCCCCACCTCTTTCCAACATTGATCTTATGTTCTTATGTTCCCCCCTTTATCTGATGCTTAGCTGGTCTCAACACTTTGTCCCTTCTGGAGTCTACTTAGTCCCCATCACACTGTTTTTGGCTAATGTATGGAGTCTTGGTTGGCCCAGTTTTGCTGCGTTCTTTATCATAATTGGAGCCAGGCATTGTAGTATTAGATATAGTGGTGAGGAACCACAGGGAAAGGAATAAACAGTTTAGAAATCCCTCTACCAACAGCCAAAATCTCTTTCACCAGGATTCTTGAGTAGAGTGAGAGGACCTTCTCTTGATACCTTCTTCAGCATTTCCCATCCTCATCAGATAACTGCTGAATGGATTTTTTAAGGGTGTGTATGTGTGTAAATTCACATTTTCCTCCATGCAAGGGAGTTTCCCCAGTATGTCTGTGGGTACCCAGTTTTGCTGCTTTCTTCAGCCAGATGGGGGTCAGTAAGTAGACTGTCAAGCTATTTGCCAAGTGGACATTTTGGTTTCAGAACTTCATAAAGTGTTACAGTAAAAATATCACCTCAGATTTTGTCTACAGGTTTCATGACATTTCACAGCCCCTGTATACTGTATTTTTCTGTTGCAGGCCATGAGATGATGTAAGCCACTGTAAAAATTAATGCTTGTTTGTCCACATAAGACTATATGAGACTATGAAAATACTTTGCAAAAAAGGCATTCCTTTCTTCAGGAGACACATATTCTTTCTAAAACTTTAAACATTATTTTTTACTATTGCAGAAGAATACTAAAACCTGTGAATCCATGGTAGGCAAATAAAGTCTGCAAAAGTTAAATATGGTTTATTCTCTTGCATGTTCAGTACAAAAAAGTTTCTTATGTATTACAACTAAAGGGTTTGTATCATTGCAGTCTGAATTATTAAACCTACATAACTGCAGATCTTTATTATTTATGAATTATGGTTTAAATGTAAGTTTAGCAATGTGGGCAAAACTATTGGAAAACATGACTTTTCATCTTCAAGAAGGGAATGTATGCAAGCTTTGCTAATAAAAGTAATCATATACCAAAGCAGTTGTGGAATTGGGGCCTTCTGGTTATTCTTGCACACCTAAAAATAAAGAACTACATGGAGCAGAACCTACAGAACATGGACCAGGATGCTTTTTTTTTTTTTTAATAACAGAAACCATGTTTGGTGCATCTCCTTTAATAGGCACCAAAATGTCCATGCATAATGGGATTTTGGCTCTTTCCCCCCATTTGAAAAGCAAGCTATATAGTCATACTGCTGTTTCAAAATGGACCTGCTAGTGCAGTGTAGTGATTAAAAGTGTTGGACTAGTGTCTCGGAAACGACTTCAAATCCCCACTTCTGTCATGGAAGCTCGCTGAGTGACCTTGGGCTATTAACACCTTCTCAGCCTAACTACCTCACAGGGTTGTTGTGAGGATAAATGGAGGAAAGGAGAATGATGGTAGCTGCTTTGGGTCCCTATTGGAGAGAAAGGCAGGGTACAAATGCCATAAATGAAACAAACAAACAAACAAATACTAGAAGATGGCTGCTGTTTGAATATACATGGCCAAATCTGTCTGGAATGCCAGAATAGTTCCACAGAGCTATGGATTCTGGCCATAGATGTTACTTTCTTATCTAAGACCCACTGCAGTCTCTAATGTCAGCCGAGCATAGCCTCTCAATAGTTATATGGCACAGATGTGCACTCCTGCTGCTTCTTACCTTTAGGGCTCTTTCCAGCTGATTGTTTTTGGTATGAGATAACTCTCTCTTTACCATTTATGTTTGAGAGTTTTCAGGTTTACACATATATTTAAAAATAGTGAACAACAGCAAGGCTATTCTTTCCCTCTAAAAGAATTCAAACTGCTCTTGGATTTATTTTATATCTAGTTCTTTGGAAGTAGAATATCCCTTCTCTCAAGCACTGAAGTGTACATTTGCCCCCCCCCCCTAAAGCGATGAATGCCATCATTACACTGACCTAGACATCCTGCCTTGTGTCACTATGTGGAGTTTCCATGGTGGACATTTACTTGAAAGTAAGTCCTACTGAATTAATTTACATAACAATAAACCATATTCAACCAACACCTTTGGACTTCTGAGTAAAACTGCATAGAATCAGGACAAATTTGCTATAAAGCTCAATTTATTTGATTGTGTGATTCTTCTTTCCTCTGGAAGACCTTCATAATTTGAGTCTCTTCCAGATTCTGTGTCTTTTATATGTTGTCTCACAACTACCTTATTTATTCTAATTTAGTTTGGGAGTAGGATTTGGATTTTACTTTCCTTTCTACTAGCCTTTTCAGAATAACTATCAACTATATTTGGAATACTTAAAAATTACTTCATGAACATGGATTGAAGATCCATTGTAGAAGACACCCCACCCCCAGCACCCAGGCTTTTGCAATGCCAATTTGTGAAAACTTCCAGCTATGTGTTACTGCCTGTGTAGCTGCAGTTCACAACTGCCATCTGAACATCTATTTTTCCAAGGCATTTAAGGGGAGTGATGTGTACATTTTTCATGTGTAATTAGGCAGTGTAATGTGATCGCTTTCTGCAGTCAAGCTGCCATGTGCTGCAGCCTCACTGAATAGCTTCCAGATTTCAACCCAATCTCTTCTGTCTAGACTCTACGTTGCTGGTCTCCCCCCTCCCCTCCTCTGAGCTTAAAACAGGCTCCAATACAAAATGCCAAAACCAGAAGTTCTTGTCCCTCTTTCTCATAAAGATTTGGGACAGCTCTCCCAGAGCCAGACAAGAGCTGGATCCCAGATTTTTTTTTTTAAGACACGTGTCATCTGAAACTGACATTAAAGACTCCGCAGGCTTTTTCAACAGGTCAGGCACATACAAACAATGGCTTTAAAAATATGGCTTTCATTAAAAAGTGAGTATTTTTAGAGAGGTGTGGTTCAGTTCAGATGAAGGGGGGGGGAGAGAATGAAAGCAGCTTGGAAGAGAGAGAAAGAGCCCAAACGACACCATTATTTACACTGCTGTTGGAACAATAAAGAGTGCTCTCCTTCTTGGGCTACTTTGGGGGATGGAACAATAGATGCTGTTCTAAAACCAGGTGCATCTCATGCAGAGAGTGTTTATAATCAGAGCCAAAATATAGCAGATTCAAACAAGAAAGAAACTTCTGTAGAGAACTTAGCAACTTTATTATACTTTGAAACAAACAAACACAGTATACATTTTTAATGGTAAATCTTGGCACTAGCAAGGAAAAAAGATTTTTAAAAGATTTCACAGTTCTTTGGGAGCAATTTTAGATGGTGTGACAACAGTTTCAAATGGAGTATCTGTCACCAACTTTCTGGGGAAGGTGATCTTGCAATTTGTTTGATATCAACAGTCTCAGTTGGAGAAAAAAAAGTGTGGAGAGATGTTTTTCATCTAAGAAACAATTGTTATCACATAAGCAAATTATTTATTTAAATTTGATTCCCCACATTGTTCCCTTTGACTCAAGGAGGCTAATAAACTTAAAAACAATAAAGTTGCATACAGGTCTTTTGCTAAAGTACATTTCTGCAGATACGGCCTGAAACCTTGCTACAGTTTGCAAACACTGCAAAAGGATGATGCCTTTCAAAACCCACGGTCATGTGATGTTGCTTTAAAAATTTTAATAGGGAAAGCAGAATTGTGCAACTTTTACAGTGTTTTCTGGGGGGGTGGAGTTATTTTCATTTGATGTAATGTTGCAGAAGATGTCTGATGATAGGTCCATCAGTGGGTACTAACCATAGTGACTGAAGAGAACCTCCACATTCAGAGACAGTAAAATTCTGAATACCACTGCTAGCAAACAACAGTGGAGGAGGCCTTGGCCTCTATGGATTGTTGATTGGTCTCTTTGACAACTGTGTGAAACAGGATGCTGGACTATGTGGACCACCAATGCAATGATCCAACAGGGCACCTCTTAAACTCAGAGTTCTATAGTGTGGACATTACATGATTTATGTTCCCCATCTGGTGTTGTGCAATGATTGGCTGATGGGCTGGCATTATCATTGAGCTCAGACTATATTATGAACTGAGATCGAGGCAGCTTCTTGAACAAGTGATTTCATTTTATTCAGCTCATAACAACACAAGACAAAACAGCATAGAACAAGGCTGAACGGGCAAAACCACACCCAACAAACAGATAACAACCAATAGAAACAGGGAGCTTGGAACCAATGAGACTGGTTCCCGACGAAAGCATTGGCTTCTCTGATTGGCCTATTAGGTCAAACCTTGCAATGCTCTGTTAATATAGAACTAAGCATAAGCTCACTCATGTCTTTATTACATTAAGACACAACACCCCTCCCCCCTAAGTCAGCACACATAGTCCTGTAATTTCACAGCCTGAGTCCTTACATGTTGTGAGCGTCCCAGTTCTACCACCGGTGTTCCGGCCCCGTTGCTGGTGTTGCTTGGGCCAATGTCCCTGGGTACGACCAGGTGATGATCGCTGGGAGTTCCCGGCTCGCTAAAAGTCTCAGGCTCTGTGTCTGAGGTGTTCTCGCGCCCGGCATTGGGGAAAGTTGGCCGTTCTGTGCCGGCAGGTGGTGCTGCTGCAGCTGACTCCGTTTCAGACTGGAACTGGGGTGCATTGCAATAATTGAAGTTCTCTCCCTGATTGTCTGGGTCCATTGTCTCTGTTTCTCGAACCCAACGCCTTTGGAGCTGATCAAGGTGCCCGCGCAGAGTACGTCCCTCTGCGGTGGAAACCAAGTATGACACTGGTCCAGTGCTGGCGGTCGCAGTCGCTTCTACCCACAAAGGGCCCTCGCTGTAGTTCCTTGTATAGACAAGGTCACCAGGGTGGAACAAGTGAGGGGGGTCTGGAGCCTCTTGTTGTGGCAGCCTGTCCGCCGTGAGGTCAGGGTGTAAGCGGTCCAGCACTGTAGTCAAGCGGCGATACATCAGGAGCTCCATTGGACTGCGACCGGTTATTGAGTGCGGCGTAATATGTTGCTGAAGTAAGAAATCAGCCATTCTGTGATCCCAGTCACCGTGGACTATTTTCTTGAGCGTGTCCTTGGTTGTACAGACCATTCGTTTCGCTTGTCCATTGGTGGACAGATGGAATGGGGTGGCTGTGACATGCCTAATAGAATTGGCCTCCATAAACTGCCGGAACTCTGCAGATGTAAACTGAGTCCCGTTATCGGACACAATTATCTCAGGCAGACTGTGTGTACTAAAGATGCGGCGTAGCGCTCTGATGACTGAGACTGATGTCATGATGGACATCGGGGCTACCTCCAGCCATTTGGAAAATGAGTCCACTACAATCAGGAATGTTTTACCTTGGAACGGTCCTGCAAAATCGATGTGCAGACGGGACCAAGGCACTCGTGTATTTGCCCATCTTTGCACCGGTGCTTGTGGTGGCTCTGGACATATTTCCTGACAGGCTCTGAAGGTCCAAACCCACTCCTCAATGTCCTGGTCCAAACATGGCCACTAAACATAACTGCAGCCCAATGCTTTCATTTGCTTTCATTTCACACCTGGAAGACCAGCGTGCAGTGCCTCTAACACATGATGACGGAATCTCAGGGGAACCACCACACGATTTTCCCACAATAGGCAACCCTTGTGCACTGACAGTTCGTGTTGCCACAATATGTATGGTTTGAACCCCGGCCCTTGTACTCTAGCTGGCCATCCCCTCCACACCCAGTTCAGGACCTGGGCGATGGTGGGGTCCTTGGCAGACTGGACTGCGACAGCAGCTGCATGCAGTGGAGGCTGTGGTAGCTCCTTCAGGGCCATTACCTCTGAGGCAGGTGCTGGGTCTTCGGCTGGGGACTGGAGTGGCAGTCTGCTGAGGGCATCCGCATGCCCGATGGCCTTGCCGGGTCTGTGCGATAGGTCATAGGTGTAAGCTGATAGGAACACTGACCAACAGAGCATATGGGGGGACATTACTTGCAGCATTTGCCGGTTCAGAGCGAAGAGTCCCAAAAGCAGCTAGTGATCTGTTACGATCTCGAAATGGCGGCCATACACAAAATCATGAAATTTCTTGATGCCCACAACCATGGCGAGCACCTCTTGATCAATTTGGGCATAGTTCCTTTCAGCAGGGAGCCAGAGTCCTTGAGAAGTATACTACAGGGGCTTCTTTACTGTCTGGCAACCAATGACTCAGGAGGCCAGCCCCAATTCCGTAGGGTGAAGTGTCAGCTGCAAGGATGAGCAGCAGTCGCTCATCAAAATGGGTTAGGACGGATCGGGACGACAGCAAGTCCTTGACAGCGGCAAACGCTCGGGCATGACTCAGGCCTCAGGTCCACTGCGACATCTTCTTCAGCAGGCGGTGCAGGGGATCCGCCACCGATGCTTTATACGGCAGGAAAGCATGATAAAAATTGAGGAGGCCCAAAAACAATTGGAGCTCCTTCTTAGACTTGGACGTTGGGGCCTTGTGGATCACCTGGACCTTACTCTCAGTTGGATGGGCATCATCAGGGTCAATCAGGAACCCTAAGAACTCGACCTGATGCACCCCGATCTTGCATTTTTTGCACTTTACCTTTAGGCCTGACTCCTGGAAGTGCTGTAGGACCTGTCAAAGGCAGCTGCCCAGTTGTTTGCTTGATTGCTCGGCAATCAACATGTCATCAAAATAGGGCACGACACCGGGAATGTTCTGCAGAAGGCCTTCCATAAGGCCCTGAAAAAGTCCCGGGGCCACACTGACCCCAAACTGGAGGCGGTTTACTTTGAAAGCCCCTCGATGTGTCACTATTGTTTGGGCTTCCGCTGTCTCTGGAGTGACAGGCAGCTGCTGGTACGCCTGTGCCAGGTCGAGCTTGACGAAGATCTTGCCTCCCACCAATGACGCTAGGATGTGGCTGACAATCGGTACCGGATATGAGTGCTGCTGTAACGCCTGGTTGATCGTGCATTTATAGTCCGCACAGATACGCACGGATCCGTTTGGCTTGACCGGCCTCACGATTGGCATTTCCCACCTTGCATGTGAGACAGGCTCCAACACTCCCTGTGCGATGAGGCAGTCAAGCTCCTCATCTATCCACGGCCTCATGGAAAACGCCACCCAGCGTGCCTACAGGTGAACTGGCATGATGTTTGGATTGAGATTGAAGGAGACTGGGAGACCCGTGTACTTGTCTAGTGACCCATCAAACATGGCCGGAAAGTCTTTGCAGACAGAGTCCAAGTTGTCGTGGGATACCTGCTGTACTCCCACAACGTGGTTGCCTAGAGCATCGAACCAGTCCAGGCCCAATAAGCTGCCAAGGTGTCCTTCAATGATGACAGCCTGTAGTGGTCCATAGAATTTCTTGAACCTCACCATGAATGTGCCTATTCCCGCAACCTGGATCCGTTGCCTCTGGAAATCAACTAGGTGCAGGTTACAAGGTTTGAGGCGGCTTTTGTTCCAGCGGGGAAACAAATGGCAAAGTGTTTGAGTGGAGATAATGGTGAGTGCCGATCCCGAGTCGACCTCCATCTTGCAGGGAACATGGTTCAACACAGCTGTCACTCTTATTTTCCCCTTAGTCTTCACTTGAGTCCACGCCATGGACGAGCGATGCAGACTCTGGTAGGTAGTGTGACACTCCGCCTTTCTGGGTGTATACTTGGACGGGGGGCGGAGCCTGTTTGGAGAAGTGCGTGGTGACTTCTTTGCTGAGCGGCATACTCTGGTGAGGTGTCCTGTTTTACCGCATTCATGGCACTGGGCCTCTCAGAAATGGCAACTACGACGCTCGTTACTGCCCCCACAACTGGCACAGTTCAATTTGGGAGCCGGCTGCTGGTGTTAGCTTCTGCGGATATCTGCTCTCATTCGATGGACGCCGTCATCCTCACTGTCAGTGTCTTCCACACTCTCCTGGTGGACCAGCTGTAGTTTGTGGGACTCTGGAGGTGTTCTGGATTGCCGTACCTTACGGGTAGACTGCTCCGCAGCCTCGGCTGCTTCTTCTTCCTCATAGGCTACCTGGAATGTGAATTCTTTCTTGGCGGACAGCCGCCTCTGTAGCTTCTCATTTTGTAGGCCACAAACTATCCTGTCTCGAAGTCGGTCACTTAAGTCAGTAAAGTTGCATTGCCTAGCCGTCTTCCGGAGTGTGGCTATGTACTCGGCAATGGACTTGCCCTTGGCCTGGTCGCGCTTGTGGAAAGCATGTCTGCAAGTGATTTCAGAGGGTTGGGGCGTGGTCACGCAACTTCTTTGATTTCAGCTAAGGCGGTTGGTCACACAACTTCTTTGATTTCAGCTAAGGCGGTTGTTGATAGTTCTGCAGGTGCCACTAGCATCTGGGTCACATCAAATATGTTCTTCCTGCAAATGCTCAGGAACATTCTGTAAATGCTCAGGAACATTGCCTTTTCCACCTCCGGCTCGGTAACTTTAGATGCGGTAGCATAGAATTCGAACTGGGAGATGAAGGTGTCCCAGTCTTCGGTGCTTGCGTCGAACGGCTCGAACTGGCCCATAGACTCGTTCTGCTGCAGTAGCAGTAGCGGCGGCAGCGGCGGCGCTAGTTCGCTGGTGTCACTTGGGACCAAGGCGATTATTCCTTGGTCATCTGTCTTACTCACTCTCAGGGCCAAGGCAACAATTCCTTGCCTGGTCAGTGATTTGCTCTTATGGTTCTGTGGGGCTGCCTACCCACTGTATCCCATCCTTGTCGCCAGTATTATGAACTGAGATCGAGGCAGCTTCTTGAACAAGGTCAAACCAGGTAGACAAAACAGCACAGAACAAGGTTGACTTATATATGATTTGAACGGGAAAACCACACCCAACAAACAGATAACAACCAATAGAAACAGGGAGCTTGGAACCAATTAGAGTGGTTCCCGCCAAAGGCATAGGCTTCTCTGATTGGCCCATTAGGTCAATCCTTGCAATGCTCTGTTAATATAGAACTAAGCATAAGCTCACTCATGTCTTTATTACATTAAGACACAACAGACTGGCAGTTACCCCCGATATAGGCACATGCCAGAAATGTTTCACAAACGGATTATAGGGCTGGTTCACACAGGCACAGCTGTCTAGCATTCCCCAGCTGTACTCAACCCATCTTGTAACACTTGCCTCCCAAGTATAAAAAGTACCTAGTGAAAGTGGTAGCAAACCCTGGAGAGAGCTTTCATCCTGCAACAACAAAGTGTGAATGCCGAAAGCTGCAATTTACTTGTGCGCATATCTCCAGATCCCTTGTGCCTCCTCACCGGTATGCTCCTGCATCAGCCGGTGCAGTGTGACTGGGAAAACCCAGAACAGTTTGTGCCGGATCTTTTTGCCACGACTCCCTCACACTTCAAACTGCCAGTCTGTCCTTGGCCAATGTGTTTGTTTTTAGTTACAACAGTTAATGCCCATGCATAATTTTGCCCTAGCTGGCAGGAATGGGCCCCATCCTTGAGGATGCCAACTAACCTGGCAAGTTCTTCACTTTTTCTCCACCACACCACCATTGCCTTTTCCCTCCCCATGTTATGCTGATGTTTGACAACCACATAGCGCTTATAGTGACTTTAAGTGACACTGACAATATCATTGCCACGCTGGCAGAATGGCAACAGTGGCGTACCTAGCCTATATGATGCTAGGGTAGATAATTGTTTAATATTCTCTTCTCTTTTTTTGCCATCAAATCACAGTGAACTTATGGTGAACCCATAGGTTTTTCAAGGCAAGAGATGTTCAGAGGTGATTTGCCATGCCTGCCTTCATGGCAGCCCTGCTTAACTTCTGAGAGCTAACGAGATCAGGTTAGGCTGGGGCTATCCAGGTCAGGGTCCCTCCTCTATATGACAAAATAATAATAATAACAACAACAACAACAACAACAATAACAATAACAATAACAATAATAATAATTAATAATAATAATTATTATTATTATTATTATAAAAATAGAATCAAGTGGGTAGCTAGATTGGTTTGAAGCAGCAGAATGAAGTTTGGTCTTAAAGGTGCCACTAGACCCAAACTTGTTTCAATGGCCAGAAAAGAAATGCAGACACTGAAAAAATTCTTTTATTTAACTTTGTATATATATAATCATGCCAGTAAAAAAAACAAACCAAATTCCAACAGGATATTCTATCATGAGAGACAGCGTGGTGTAGTGATTAAAGTGTCAGACTAGGGATGACTTCCGGTTTCATCGCTTCAAAGATGGCCACGTCTTCTTGGAGCTCCAAGAGACACGTGCCATGAATCAGCGGATGGGAGGGGGTGCGATCGTACGTGCCCCCCCTGGAGCCGTGGGTGTGGGCTCCTAGCCAGGGTGCTTTTGGAGAGCCATTCCTCCGGCTGTATGCCGGCGAAGGGGGGCTACTCTCTGCACCGAAGGTCCTGCTGCTGATTTCCAGTATTGGACTCGAAGTGGACACCGGGACAAGCGTTTGGAGGTTTAGCGATTTTCTCTGCTTGGTGTGATCCCAGGGGCCGTCTCAGGACCTGTTGGATCGATTCAAGGACTGATGAGTGAGTTTTCGTTGAAACGAGACACCAAAGCCTAGATGTGAAGTCCCCCTACTATAAGCGGAGGGGGGAGGGGATGCCCTCTCTCCCGATGTTTAAGCAAATGCGAAAGCATGATTGGAGGGACTGATCAAATTGCGGTGATGCACTGTAGCTGAGTGTTTAAACTGACCTTAGAGACTTTGGCATTCTTTCTCGGCTAATGTAAACATCCCCAAAAGATGGCAACGAGAGGTGAAGAGGGAGGCGGGACCAATGCTTTCTTCAGGAAGAAGAACAGTGGAAAGCCAGGTCATGTGAATTAACCATAGACTCAGTCTTTAAAGTAAATCATGCCCCCCCTGGTGGCTAAAGTGGAGAAGCGTCCTGGATCTGTACTGAAACAAGCTATACTTTTAAAGGGACAGTGTTTGGTGTGCACTTTTGATCACAGAGACTTATGGACGGTAAAGAGATTCTAAAGTTTAGGGTTTTTTGCGGTTGGACTGGCAAGTGGATCGAAAAGCGGGGGTTTTTTGGAGTTAAGGGCTCGCTACCCCAACTTCACAAGATCTGCTTGCTAAGATAAAGGCTGGATTCTCCAATGAGCGTGCTTTTAATGCAACAAAAGGAAAGACTCTTATGATTCAAGACGTTTAAGGAAGCAAAGATGTCCCTGGAAAAAGGAACTTGGTTTATATCATGAATGGACAGATCCCCCGGGGGAGGGGGGGACGTAAAAGGAGATGCCAATTTTTCTTAAGGGCTGTGTTTATGTGTGTTCTAGCTTTGGACTTACTTTTTGTCTAGTCTGATAAGCTGGTTTTGACAACAGAAGTGATGATTGGCGGGCACTCTTCATGTTTGAAAGTAACTGAATAAGAGTAACAACTATGTTATAAGCATTGTATAACCTCCACACTTGGGTTTTTAGTTAGGTTCTTTTTACTTACTCCTTTAGATTGTAGAATTTTCCCTTCCCCTTTTCTGTTGTAGTTTTATAGAAATGCAAATTTAAAAAAATCCCCTTTGGGGCGCTAAAAAAGTGTCAGACTAGAATCTGGGAAATCCACGAATCCCCACTCATGCCATGGAAGCCAGCGGTGGAAGCCTGCTTCCATGTCAACCCTGCTTAGCTTCTGAGATCTGAAGAGATCAGGCTGTCCTGGGGCTATCCAGTTCAGTGCGGTCTATAACAATTTAAATAATGCAATTAAAACAACATTAACAAAACCAATTTGCACAGAATAGTATCATAGAATACCATGTAAAAGCGAAGAGATCAAATGTTAGATCAAATTCAGTGCCTAATCAGATGTCTAAGCAGATGTCTAATCAGATCTAGGCCACTGGTGGGTGATTGGCCAGAAGCTGGGGGGGGGGATGTCCACTGTTTCAACCAAATGCCTGGCAGAAGAGCTCCATCTTGCAGGCCCTGTGGAACTGCAATAAGTCCCAGAGGGCCCTGATCTCATAGGGGAGCTCATTCCACCAGGAGGGAGCCAGGACCAAGAAGGCCCTGGCCCTGGCTAATTGGATGTCTCTGGGGCCTGGGACCACCAAGAGATGTTGATTTGTGGACCTCAGTGCCCTCTGGGGCTCATATAGGGAGAGGCGGTCTCGTAGGTATGCTGGCCCCTGGCCATAGAGCTCATGACAATTCCTAGGGGGAGAAGGACTTGAAGAAAAGTTGGAACAGGGAAACTGTCAGCAGGGAAAGGGTTACATGCACTTTCCCATGCTGCTTCTGCATTCCCAATGACAGCTTCCTGAAACTCATTTTCTTTTCTTTTTTAAAAAAGCAATCAGGCATTAGTATGCAAATATGCATGAAGCATATGTCCCTGTAACCAAGCTTCTCACAGATGATCTCTAGGGAACCTTCACAAACTGCAGCATGCATTTGTGTCAGACTTCTTGTGTCAAGTGTATCTGATTTTCAGAGTAAACTGGCAAAAACACAATTCTTATGGCCATTCTACATATTCTAGCCTTTAATACAATCATTCATCTCTCTGCGACCTCAGCAAGTACCCTAAAAGAATAGCAAAATCTGACTTTGAAAATAGATGCATATGGACAGTAGTATAAAATTTGAGTCCCATAGTACCTTAAAGACCTACAAACTTTTCCAGGGTATAAATTTCATGAGTCAAAGCTCACTTTGTCAGATAAAAGTAGAATGAAGGTCTATCAGCCCTTCTATTCAGGGCAGAAATGGGGTGGGGTGTTGCAAAGAAAAACCAGTTAGGATGCAGAGGTACAATGCAAAATGTAATCAGCTTGATTAGAGGTAGGAAATATGCACAGATATAGGATATCATCTGTAATGAGGTAAGAATTATATGTCCTTATTCAGTTCTAGAAGGTCCAGTACCTTGAATTTGTTAAAGCATTCTAGCTCAGCAATCTCATGTTGTAATCTCCCTCTGAAACTTCTCTGTAGGAAAACTGCCACTCTTAGATCAGTAATGGAATATCCTGGAAAATTAGAATGTTCTGCCACTGTTTTTTGAGTATTGTGATTTTTAATGTCATGTTTATGTCCATTTATTCTTTTCTGTAGGGAATGCAAATGTAATTCTAGTATTGCAGTCTAACATGGCTATATGAAGACATATGTGCACACACAAAAGCTTATACCCAGAATTAAACTTTGTTTGTCTTAAAGGTGCCACTGGGCTCAAACGTCGTTCTATGGCTACCCACCTAAAATGATATATAGATAGTGACTACTATACTAGTTTTGTGGAAATCCTTGGAGAAAGGATTGTAGTTCTGATGTCAAATTACACTCCTGTAAACCTTGGTGATATAGACGAAAGAAGTTAATTATTTTTAATTAACCTGTAAATGATGAACTGCAAGTGTTAATTTGAAAGAGGAAGTGTCAATGCAACCCTGGGTGAGCAAAATTGTTGGATTAAATGTCCTCCATTTCTATGTCTACCATGTGAACATGAAACATCAAAGTATTACTGAACTCAACTTGTTTGTTTTTCTTTTTCTTCATTTTGAATTCCTTTGCTCCTTGGCATCCTTACCAGGCCCAGGGGCTAAAACACCAAAATACCATGATATCCATATCCTTGTTTTGCTCACTAAAGAATCTTAAGACAATTTAGATAAACCTCAGCCAAACATCAGACTTCTCAGGCTGTTCTGTAGATCAAATTTCTAATTATTTTGAGTATTATTCAGTGTTAGCCTTGATTTATCCAGATACCACTGGTCCAAAGAGAATGTACTCATTCAAACACATTCAGTTTTTTAAAAATCTATTTGTATTTGTTCAGTCACATGCACAAATGGGAACAGCATCTTCAGATGCACAAGGACAAACGATGCTAGATTTTAATTTGGAATGAGTGTCTCATCCCATCGGCCCAATGAGTTTTCTCCCAAAGGCCAAAACAGGTGTGGAAAGGGCCTTTTACTGACAGAACCTGGTTGCCGAGCAACAGGCACTGAGGAGAAAGGACAGTTGCCACCTCTGATTAGGGAAATACCTGGAGATTTGGGGGGTGGATCCCATGGATGGCAGCATTGGGGGGGGGATGAAAGGACTCGGCAGGATCTGAGCCATGCCATAGGATCTATCCTCCACAGCAGCCATTTTGTCCAGGGGAACTGATCTCTGTCATCTGGAGATCAATTGTAACAGCAGGAGATCTCCATGTCCCACCTGCAACCCTAGGGGAAAGTCAGCCACACAGCAGGGGGTTGAAGAGAATGGTTTGATGGTCGCTGGCCCACCTCATTATCCAGCCAGCCATGGTTGAGCCAAAAAGGAAAGAGAGACGGTTAAATATATTGTGACAGGAAAGTGGCCAAGATGGCAGTGGGCGGGGGAGGGGGTTATGCTGAAAGTCCTTTTTTTTCTGACAGAAGTTGGTTGCCTACAAAGAGCCACTGAGGGGACAGTTAGTCACAGGCCCACACAGGAGCCAAGAGAAGTGTCTTCCTCAGGAGAGAGTCCGACTTCCCAGGAGCTGCAGCTCGTTTCCTCCAGGCCAGACCCTCCCTGCTGCTGCTGCTGAAGGAAGGCGGGGGAGTCGTTGAAAGGTGCTGGGCAGCCTTCTCTGCGGTGCAGCCCACTGAGCTATCGCCTTGACAAAGCGCTGGCCTTGCGGCCGAGGGAGAGGGGCTGCGAGGGGCAGTGAAGGTGAGTGCTTTCCCTGCTTGCTGCCGCTTGCTAGGTCTGCCTCCTTCTCCCCCATGGAGGGGTTGCTGCTCCCTCGGTGGAGTGTCCATCCCCTTTGCCGGCTCCCTCCAGACTGAGAGTGAAACGTTGGCTGCCAGCTCTGTGGGCGGGGCCAAGCCAACACAGCGAGGCAATGCAGCCAGGGGATTGAGAGTCCGTGAGACGGGCAGCTGAGCGGACCAAAGGCTGTGGGAGCCATGTCCAGGAGGGACACCAAAACTCTTTTATTATAAGGAGAGATCAGTCACTAACTCTGGGCACTTTTCCTTGGCTGCTCAAAGAGGCCTTGTGCACTATTGTTTAAAAAATCATCCCTACAGAAAAATGATGTGTCCAGTAATCACCCAGTCTCTAATGTGCCCCTTCTGAGCAAAGTGATTGACAGAGCAGTAGCAGACCAACCCCAGGTCTTCTTGGATAACCGATCAGTTCTGGACTCTTTTCAGTCTCACTTTGGGCCAGGCTATGAGACAGAGATGGCTCTGTTAGTTTAAGCTGATTATCTCTGTCTGAGTAAAGACAACAGTGCTGAACAGTTTTAAATCATTCCTCACAGATCGGTCTCAAAGGGTTGCTATTGGAAAACAGTTATCATCAGTGTGGGACCTAACCTGTGAAGGTCCACAGGGCATAATTCTATCCCCCATGCTTTTCAATCTCTATGTAAAGCCTTTAGGACAAATCATTCATAGCTTTGGGGTGGGTTAGCATCAATATATATCCTTATTGAAGTCTCCTGGTGAGGTAGTAGAGGTCTTAAATCGCTGCTTGGCTGCTGTGTTAAATTGCGTAAGAGCAACCAAACTGAAACTAAAACCTGAAAAGATAGAGGTAATGCTGGTTGGGAAGACAGAGATCTTGATGGACATTATGCTTCCTGCTTTCGATGGAGTTCAGCTGACCCTTGCTGACTTGATTAAAATCCTTGGGGTTATACTGGATCCAACATTATTGCTGGAGTAGCAAGTAAATGCAGCTGCAAAAAAGGTTTTCTCCCAACTGGTTCTAGCTTGAAAGATGGCCCCATACCTTGATACAGCTGATCTGGATGTTACACATACAGTAACATCAAGACAAGACTACTATAATGCACTGTACATTGGTCTCCTCCCAAAATCAATTCAGAAACTCCAGATGGTGCAAAACACTGTGGCTTAGCTATTATTGGAAGGTAGATGGAGTACACAAATTACCCCTATCCTATTTCACTCCACTGTCTGCCCATGAGTTACCATTATCAATTTAAGGTATTGGCAATCACATACAAAGCCCTTCATGGCCTCGGAACCTCGTATCTGCTAGACTGCCTTCCCCCCCATGCACCACCATGACAGCTTTGCTCATCTGAGCAAGGTCTCTGCGGGTGGCAGCCCTGCAAATGGGCAAAAGCAACAACTGCCGATACACGTGCCTTCTTGGTTGTGGCCCTCACCTTGTGGAATGGTCTGCTGAGGAGGTGAGGAGGGCTCCCACTCTCCTGGCTTTCTACAAACTGTGCAAAACGGAATTATTCAAGAGGGCTTTTCTACACAGACAATAAGGTTGCACTGTACAAAATGACTCACAAAGTTACTTGGATAAATTATTAGGCACTGTGGTCTATACTTCTGTGTTTAGCTTGCTGAAATGAGGTTCCTGCTATGTAATTTTTGCATAATTTTATGCCATGTTAGTACTCATGCTTTCCTTCAGTTTCCGTTGGTTCTACAATCCTAACCCTATTGTATTGTTTGTTGAATGTCCCATCCCGTCAATTATATTGACTCACTCTGATTAGTCTGCCTTGGGTCTGAGCAAGAAAGGGAGACTATAAACAATATAAATATATTTTTAAAATGCACATATTTGTTAAGCACAGTCCTTCCTCATCCAAATAAAATGTTGAATGGTTCACGTGGTATACCTATGAATCTGTTAATATTGTCGCCTATGATTACTGCATCTCTGTCTTGAAAATTAACATTTTTACAGTATCTTCTGGGATTTCACTTTCTGGTCTGATCTGATATCACTATAAACCTGTGTTGGCAAGAGAGACATGGCATGTGTGGTTTCTACTTGATGCCATAGGGAATTTTATCAACCTAGAGGCAAGTAAGACTCAAATGTTAAAATCTGAAGTCAGATGACCCACGAGCAACTTCTATTAAATTTAATCACTTCATATAAATTGCAATGCCATGAGCATTCAGTTGACACCTTGTTGGTTCAGAGTAGTTAAGCCAACCTTTTCCTAGGAAGGAAAAGATGAAGCACCGTTTCTTATGAATGTCATGTATTATTTTTCTAAATGTCAATCTAATCAACAAATCTGAATATCCTTTCTTAACAAAGACCTCATCCACTACTTTCCTACATTGCCCTACTTTCTCTTAATAAAATAGAATTAGGGAGTCCTCCTCATGCTAAATTTATGTTCTCCGTAGATTTAAGTATATTAGTATGGATAATCACTCTCCATTACCTTATATAAAATGGAATCTATTGTTTCCTCCCTAGTGTGCATTTACCATAGTGAACCCATGCTGCTTTTTTCATATTGAACTTGCTAGTAAGTCATAAAACCAGTGCAAGAAATATCTGCCCAAAGAACAGAACTTACAGAATGGAGAAACAGGACCTCCCCCACCTTCATAATAGAATCAGTGCTCTATTTAACACAGTGAATTGTTTCAAATTTCAGCCCTCATATCCTCACTGAACAACCCCTTCATCTTTGAAATATCCAAAATTCTGAAATTTACAAGGCCTTTTAAAAAAACTATAAACGAAGCAATTAAACCTCCAGATTGGAGGATGTAAACCTTAAAAGGCCTCTTTATAGAATTTCAAAAGAAAGAGGGGGTTATATTTAGCAGGTGTGGCAGCCCACGCAGGACATTTCATTGAGAGAGAGCCTGACATTATCCAGCAACAAATACTTACATTAATATAAAACATCTTCTGGAGGGACCTTTTCCCGTCCTTCCTTCCTTTTTTTTTAAACAACTGCTTGGTAATCATAACCCTTTAGATTAAATCCTCCTTCCACATACGCATCACTGTATTCAATGGATAAAAACCTCCCCTCATTATTGGCAGGGTCATACTTTCACCGTTTGCTGTCCCATTAAATAAGAGATTTATTTATACAAATTAAAATATATACATATATGTGTATGTATGTATAGATAGATAGATATACATACACACTTATATGTGTATATATATGTGAATATATGCATAAAAGGTAATTTTTCTTACATCAAAATGAGTAGCTTCCCCCACCCCAGACACACTGCCTCAAAATAATTATCATCATGACTGGGAGATGCAGAGGAAAGCAAATTGTCAATTCGAAAGGAAAAACAGTTACTTCGAGGTCATTTTTCCTGGTAGGGAGATGAAGTGTCATATGTATAAACCAGAGACAATCTAAATATTTATTTCTAAAGGTTTAATTTTTACATATTGGTACTCACAATTATACACTAATGGAGCTCACTTCCTTCATCAGTGACCATACTTTTTGTCTTAACTAGTTCCTAGAAGAATTATGTACCAAAGCCTTAGGCATCTTAAAATTTTCACCATCATTAAAGATTTACCTTTTGCCTGACATGTAACACTGATGTAGGAGCTGTGGTGGCTCAAGTGGTTAAGATGCTGAGCTGCAGGCTGTGGAAGGTCGGTAGTTCAGCAGTTCGAGGCCCGGGTGCCGCATGATGGAGTGAGCTCCCGTCTCTAGTTCCAGCTCCTGCCAACCTAGCAGCTCGAAAGCAAGAAATTGCAAGTAGATAAATAGGTACCACTTCAGTGGGAAGGTAACAGTGTTCCGTGTGCCTTGGTATTTAGTCATGCCGGCCACATGACCACGGAAATGTCTTCAGACAGCGCTGACTCTTTGGCTTTGAAACGGAGATGAGCACCGCAACCCTAGAGTCAGACTCGACTGGCTTTCGAGCAAGGGAAACCTTTACCTTTTAACACTGATGTAGCTTTTAAATATGCTTATCTGAATTCATCTTTGCCAGAATATTATATTTGTATCAGGCTATGCTGTATCATAATTTTCTTATCACATTGTGTAAATCATGGAAGTTGCCCTGTCTTGGTAGTGGAAAGTACTATCAAGTCACAGTTGACTTATGGCAACCCCATAGGGTTTTCAAGGCTGTGTAGCAACCCTGGACTTCTTAGGTGGTCTCCCATCCAAGTACTAACCAGGGCTGACCCTATTTAGCTTCCAAAATCTGAGACTGGGCTAGCAGGAGCTGTCCAGATAAGGGCTGTCCTATCTCAGATGTATGCAAAGTATTGCGTTCCCAATTACATGTTAGGAATGTATGTTACAGGAGGATTCCCAGCAATTCCATAGACACATGACGGGAATCTTGTTGGGATGTTTTTCACTCTGCTCAACCTTTCCTATTATTTTGATACATATGAATGAATGAAGCTACCTTCATAAGTTACAAAAGACCAAAAGGCCATCTAGTTAGTCCCTCTATAAGATAGGGCTAGCCAGCCAGGATTCCCCCGACCCAAGCCAATACAAACCAGACCTTAGGATACCCCCATACTCAGAGAGGTACACCACAGAATTGTACCTGCAGAACATATGGCTCTAGACAGTTATGCAGTATAAACATAAATAGCTAAGTAACATCATGGTTTGAAGGGAAAGGACCATTTTTTAAACTACATTTTTTTAATTCAGTCCAAATATCTTTCCTGAAAAGTTGTCTATGGCCGGGTTCACACGTGAATGCCCTTCCGTGATTACCCAGTTCCACGATGACCCAGCTGTACAGGCCTTGGGGGGGGGGAGTGTTGCATCGAAGGCCATATGAAGCGACACCAAAGCTGTAAGGGCCGCTTCACACATTTACAGGGTCGCCATTCCAGCGGTGAACATGCACGTGCGAACAGAGCTGGTGTCGACCAATCAGCGGATTAGGTGCATGTCTGAACCGTCCCAAATTTAAGACTGCCCATAAGGAGATGGAAAGGGTGGTAAGTGGAGGTCTTTCCTGGGACCAGCCAATGTTTCCAGTTCAGTGGAAGAATGTTCAGGTTACACAGAATTCTTTGAGGTTTAAAAAAAAAATTAAAGGGAAATTACATTTTTTAAATAATACTAGCCAAAATGGAAAGAAATGAAATGTTTCCCTTCTAAATGCCAGCAGACATTTTACAAGGATTGGGAAGAGATTGCTCGCTAGTGAAAAGTTCCATATTCACACATTTACAGGGTCGCCATTCCAGTGCTGAACATGCACGTGTGAACAGAGCTTATGTAATATAAAGACACCTCTTTTGGAGCTATATCTTCATGTTATGGCATACATGGTAAACTGCAGAAACATTATGTCTTACGCTATTATTCCAATCAGGACAGTCATCTAGGCTATGGTTGCAATTCAGGCCAATTTCCATTTGGGGTATATGAATGGGTTTCCCTTGCTTGAAAGCCAGTTGAATCTGACTCTAGGGATGCGGTGCTCATCGCCATTTCCAAGCCGAAGAGCCAGCACTGTCCAAAGATGTTTCTGTGGCCATGTGGCCAGCATGACTAGATGCTGTGGGGCACGGAAAGAATATGCACTGCTTATACCACACTCACATTTGGGCATATATTGCTTCTTCAGTTGCTACAGGAGTAAATTCCATCATGTATCCAGGCAACTTGGTGTATTCTAAGAAGAAGAAGAAGAAGAGATTGGATTTATACCCCGCCCTTCACTTGGAGTCTCAGAGCGGCTTACAAACTCCTCTCCCTTCCCCTCCCCACAACAGACACCCTGTGAGGTGGGTGGGGCTGAGAGAACTCTGACACAAACTGCTCTTTTTCAAGGACAGCTGTGCCAGAGCTTGTGACTGACCCAAGGTCACATCAGCAGGTGCAAGTGGAGGAGTGGGGAATCAAACCTGGGTCTCCCAGATTAGAGTCCGCACACTTAACCACTACACCAAACTGGCTTGGTTTGGCTTAAAACTCTTGGCTTGGCTTAAAACTTAAGAAGCCTATCTTGTAAAGTATTTGTGATTGCTTATAAATAATATCTTCTAAGTGGCATATAATCAGCAAGTGTATTGGGGCAAGGAATATATGAAAATGTGGGGAAAAATGATAAACCCTATTTTTGGAAGTGTGTGTGTATGTGTGTGGAGGAGAGAGCAAGGTTATGAGAGGCTCCGCTCACAGCTCCCCCCCTCCTGCCAATACACAGGATTTCTATCTATACATTTCTGTAGTATGGTCTGTTGAGAAGAATTTTGCTTCTCTTCACTGCCATAACAATGTACTACATTGACTTTCCAGGTGTTGTCAGTGCATATTGCACAGATATGAAGCCCATTACAGGTGCCTCAGATCAGCACTGTTAGTGAAAACCAGCTCTCAGTCTCATTGGTGCGCTTGATCTTAGTGGGAAAGGGCTGGTGTTCTCAGAAGACAAGATTGGCATATCCACAGTTAAAAATTACTAGACCTGATCTCTTGCTAAAATCACTACTAGTAGACCCACTTTACCCCTCCCCTTAAAAGCAGGAAATGGAGCCCTGAAGGCTTTTGAACAGGAGAGAGTGGGAAGGGGGTATACAGTCCTTTGCCTGACCCAGACTTGGGGGTCTCAGTGTGTGCTTGTGTTTTTGAAAAAAAAACCCAACCCTTCTTCTCTCCCCCCCCATTATTTTGGCAGACTTTTTGGAATGTCTGGGAGCTAAGGGCTTTGCTTCATGGAGCAGAATTCTGAAGTTAGAAAAAGAGAAAGTTATAGACTAAACCACAGAAATGTAAACATGTCTGCAGCTAAAATAACTCCACTTTCATTGAAAACACTCCTCACTCACAATCAGACTTCTGTGTGCTATGCTCAATAAAAGTGTGTTAATAGCCACCAATTAATACATTATGTAACTCTGCTTCTTCTTTTTTCTCAAACTAAGACACTTTTAGTCCCTCGTTTTTTAATTAAAGGAGTACTCGAGTTTCTTTGCCTGCTCGCCCTCGCGTCTGTCTGGCTGTCAGTTGGGATTCGTAGCTGGGCTTCAGAACAGAAAAAAGAGAGAGAGAGAGAGAGAGAGAGAGAGAGAGAGAGAGAGAGAGGGAGGGAGAGGGAGAGAGGGAGAGAGGGAGAGAGGTCTCTTTCAGGACTCCCGCTGAGGAGGCAGAGCGTCATCAAATGAATGCACGAGCCTGCTGTCGACGGAGAAATACAATGGCAACGGGCAAGGGAGAAGAGGTACCTCGGTAAGCATCTATCTTCCTTCCCAGCTAGGGCAGTTCTTTGGAGTGGTGCGAGTTAAAAATCTGACAGAGGTCCGTCTCTCACGCGGTGTTGACAGACGTCGTTGTTTACAACTTGTGCCGTCTCTACCCATTGCTGTGCATTTCCCCAGCTGTGGAACATCTGACACCCAGGGAGCACATGGACCCAAATCTACACCTCTTGCCCGTCGCTCCGAATTTTTCTTAGGGTCCCGTTGTGTTAATTTACGGGCAGCGTGAGCCTAAGCACATTTACTTGGAAGTAAGCCTCACTGAGTCCAACAGGGCCGATTCCCTTGTAAGTCTGCAAAGGCACTGACCAAGGTGGGTGTACTTCCCCCTCCCCCTTGTAGTCCATCCGAGACCTTTTTAGACAGCTCGAGAGGAAGCTCAGGTCGCTGACTAAATTTGGTGGGTCCTTCCGAGTCGTCTTCCTTTCTGCCCCAGGTTTCGCTGGCCATTGCAAAGTTTGGTCATTCGCTCTCTTTCCGTCTGAATGGGGTTTGAAGTTTTCATTTGACTCAACTTTCTTCCTCCCAGCAACAGGGATTTTAAAATATTTTTGGGACCGGGGGACCCCCCCCCCCCGACCATATACAATGTGTCACAGCCCAGGGACCAACTGCCAAGAGACTTAAAAACAACCGCCACCACTCCAGTTTGTAAAACTCCTTCCTTAGCTAGGCTGCTCTTCCTTCAGGCGCCTTCGCCCCCACGTGTGAGCTGGGAGCCGCTCGCCGTGGCCGCAGGAATGAGAGCGAACGGGAGCCCCTCCGCGGCTCCTGGGCGCGCAAGCCACCTCCCACCGGAGCCCATGGCCAAGTTGCCATGCCTTTGAATGGAGCCGGCGGGCGGCCGACGCAGGAGTTAGCCCAGGCGCAGCCCCGCGCGTGGCGGGTCTTCTGCCCCTGCTGGGGACTCGGACCTCCGCGCCAAACGGGGGGGCGGCGGCGGCGGCGGCGGCGGGGAAGAGGGGGGGGACTAGAAGAGGACGAGCTGGGCTGCCGAGCCATGATTGGGAGCCGAGAAGGGCGCCCGGAGGCCGGGACCGCCACTCTGGGCTGAGTCCTACCCGGGGCACCGGACGAGCGCCGCTCCGCCGGCAGCTGCGCGCTCGCGTCCCACGGCCCACGCGCCCTCCGCGGCCAGGAGGTAAGTTTCTCCCTCGAGAGCCGCTCGCTAGGTGGGGGACCCGCCGCTGTGTGGAGGGGTCGGAGCTCCGGCGTCTGGGCGGGAAAGGCGGCGGCGACGCCAAGCGAGTGGGAGGGTTGCTGCGCTTGGCAGGGCACTCCAGGGCGCGCTCCCTCCGCCCGGCGGGGGTGGTGGGCGGCGGAGGACCGGTTCCCTCCAGCCTTCGGCTCCGCCGAGCGACCTCCAGTGTCCTGCCTTCGTTTGGCTGAGGAGGTCGGCTCTGAGACCCCGCGCGAGTCAAGGTGCCAGGGCGGATGCCTACCTCTTTGTGGCGGAGGGACTGCGTGGACGGAGGGCCTGCGCTCTGCATATGGGCAGAGGTATTCTGAACTAAATTACTTCGATTGTTCCGAGGTCCTACCATTGGAAATGGGCTCTGGAGCCACTGGCTTAGCCCTGACGCAGTTGTAAGATGCAGCTCTGCCCTGTTAGAGTAGTCCCTTGCCCAAGGTCTTGGCCCTGATTGGGAAAGTCCCACTTAGAAGATGGAAGTCCCTTGCCCAAGGTCTTGGCCCTGATGGGGAAAGTGCTGGAAAGTCCCACAAGAATTCAGAGCAAGACAGTGCCTTTTGTGTCACAGCAGGGCATTCTGCACACTGGTGCTCACTCTGCCCTGATAGTTTGTGGACCTGTGTATAGCAGGGATTGAAAGAAACTGCTTTCAGTCGGACCTCCTCTCCCCTTTCCCCCCAGTGTCAGTGATACCACTTGCTAAAAAGTTTCCTAGAAGTTATTTGAAGAGTGCAAAAAAATAAATAAATCATCGACTGAATCCAGTTATGAAAAGGCATGTGTTGGGTGATATTCAAGACAGCTGTGAAAAGACATAGTTTATACATTCGTTTTGCCACATGTGAAGTGGTAAAGAGCTCTCTGGACTTTTGAAGTTATTACCTGGTTTTTCTCATTAATTCCCTCGGCAGCCCCTTCCATCTTCCTACAGCCATGCATTTTCCTTGCCCATAGCTTCTTTTAAGACTAATTCTTTAAAATGCTGATGTTCACATTATGTTTTTGTGATATTTATATTATGTGTTGATAGTTCTTGGAATTTTAAACTGATTTCATTTTCAGATTTTTGTACATCTCATTTTGAGTTTACAATACAGCATTTAATAAGTGATCTGTGGTCATTTTAACTGCGTGCTCAGTGCTGTCATTTGCATTTACTTATTTTCTGTTGTGTCATATACCCCATACACTTTTAACTTCTCTTGTTTCTGCAAAACAGTTTCTAAATTTACTTACAATGCATAATTAAATAACTGATACAATGGTCTCTTTTGACTCTGCGGCCCCCTCCCCCGCAAGGTAAAGGAGCTCTTAGTTTTGTACATTAAACTTTAATTAAATGAATCAGTGTAATGAACAATGCACGGATTTGGTGGGTAAGCAAATGGCACATTTAGATACAAGAACTTTAATTTTTGTGATCAGATGATTGTCAAGTAAATATAAATCATCATTTTATCAAATGCTTTCAAAGAGTGGTAAAACACTCGAAGGCTTGTATGCTTCTTTTCACAAGGGCCTGTGCTACAGTAACTGCTATATTTAAAATAAAAATTGTTTTGGGTCTAAGGAGCATTCTGTGTAGTTAACAAAATTATAGAATAGTAGTTTTTGAACTGCCTTGTTTTCGTGTAGTTCGGAGCCTCACTAGGGAAAGTGGAACAGTTAGGTCTGTAGACTGCACATGGAGAACTGTCACATTCCTTAGTTTTAACCCTATAAGCACACATCTATGGCTTGTTTGAAGTCAGTGGAACAGACAAAGAGTGCTTTGAGTTCAGATAAAGAACCAGCCAAAATTTCATTAGGATGTCTTTTCCATGCATATGTATGTATTATTATTAATACAGGTTAATATAACGAAATAAGGAGTGCACTTATTTTTGCCTTAGAAGAAACTCCAGCTTGATCTTGATTTATGATATGGTATAAACTGTTTTTTGACATTTTTGCTAATTTCAGAAAGGAAGGATTAAAAGAAAGCAGATGAGTGTTGTGTATTAAAATCAATACTTTTACAGGTGGCAAAGCTCCTATTTTGTAGAAATAGGCAATGAATTTTTTCCTACAGAAAGATAATCTCCATGTAAAACATATGAAGAGGCCCTGTGGATTCCTTCAAAGTGGAAAACCTCAACGTATATTCTAAAGGTTACAGCTTTGAGCAGCTTCCAACCCCACTTTATCGTATCTGTTCCTCAAATTTAAACAAATCTTGTAGTACTGGATATAATTACATGTTGCAAGAATTGTAGAAATATTCTGTCACTGTTAGTTTTACATATAATTAGCTTTTTATCTGAGGGTCTTGCTGTTTTCATGTTTAATTTTTTTGCTTCTTTATTTAACCATTTTGGATCTTAGTTTCTTTAAACGTTTTCTAGCTGAATTTCAGTCTCTATGCTTTATAATAGTTTGAGCAAAGCTTCTGAGGAAACCCTTTTGTGTTTTAATGCCCTGCACAACTGCAGCATGTTTAAAAGGCAAAATATACATAGTTATTTTGGTGTTGGAAATTTGTTCTGTTTTACATTAGATGCTGAAAAGATGAATCAATCCATTAACTGCAGATTCAAAACATAACATTAGTTTTGTTTTAATCACAGTGATCTTTTGTGAAAATACTTGTGACACTGTAAGCAACCATGTGCATCTCTTGAGGTAGGGAACACAATTCAGATTATTTTCTTTGTAATAAATTACTTTCCTCTTGCTTAGTGAAAGGAATCTAGTCTGTCTTTTCGTGAAAATATTACATTTACTAAGCTAATGTACTTCTGTAATTGGTCAGTTAGCAGATGGATGAAAACCCTTAATTTGTTGACAGTCTGATTTTATACAGTATTATGTTAATTTGAAATGATATCATAATACATTTCAGAAGTATTTCAGAATATCTGAAGTGTAATTGTCAAACAGCCACATGTGGCTTCTGAGCCACTGAGCTACACAGAAAAATAAATACTTTAGGGCATTCTATTTCAATTTACCATCATGGCTTGACAGGGAGATGGAAACTGTCTCCCCTCCCCCCTTCTTGTTCAGGTACCTGTAAAGCTTGGGCATGGCCAGAGGCTCTTTAGCAGGGAGGGAACCACTCTTGTTTTGTCGCTTACTTGTTTAAGTGTGTAGTCTCTTTGGTTGTAAGCTGTTTTGGGCCCCTTAAAGGAGAAATGTGGAGTACAAATATTTAAATAAATAAAATAATATAGTTCAATCATTAAATGATATTCTTCTTTAGGAGCATTTCATTATGTATATCATGTTGATATTATCACATTACCTGGTTTTGCTTGTTATTTAAATTAATGTCAAATAGGTTTGTACCTTTTATTGGACTCTTTCTCCAGTTCGTGTAATTCTTTTAAGTTAAAAAAATAACATTCAAAACTTTTAAAAATAATATTTTAATATTTTAATGAGTAACATCTTGATATCTTTTTGATATTGGTATATGTAATTAGTGGACACTATCCATAGAGTTTCAGGGGATGAGATGGGTGACACCATTTAACTTGGGGAATCTAAAAAGAACTTACTAACTGAAGCTGCCTTTCAGAAACACTTTGAGTGTATAATTCTGCAATAGTTAACAGTAAATTCATAAGCACACACACTCATATCTTATGCCATCATATTAGAAGCTGCGTATCATTTACTCCAGAGTAGCATTTTCCTGCCTCCAAAATCTGTGGATATTCTAGAATCAACAAGTGAAAGGCCTCAGTCATGCAACAATCTGAACATTCAGGAGGCTTTCTCCTTATAGTAACTGCATAAAGCAGAACATTTTGGGATTAGACACAGCAGGGCATATTGCCTTTGCTATGTGCCAAGTCACTAAATTAAGCAGTCCAAAACTTGTGGGTGTAAGCCCTTCGATTTATGCTAAATGATTCTTTATTCTGTGGTTCACTTTTTTCTTGGAGCCAAACTGGATACAATGCCATATTACTATCTCTACTGTATCTCTACTTCTGTAGCTTGATAAAAGCAAAACATAGAGTGATTATCAGAATACACTATAAGTTCTTTTCTGAATAATCTTATACAGTTGCATTTAGTTCAACATTCTGTAATTTGCAGAATAGGAATGAAAAATTTAGTATGCTTCCTTCGTAGTATAGTAAGGCTATTGTAGGTGCAGAATTGGCAGCCTAAAATTACTTGGCTAAATATAAATGTAAGTAAAAAGTAGGCAATGGGGAGGGGGGAAATGAAAGGGTATATATCTAAATATAGTGTTGTGGATGTGTTCGTTGTATGTAAACTGTATTTTAACCTCTTCTGTTTATAAAAGTATAGTGGTGGTGTATGTATATAATCTGGAAAATTTGGTTGAATACAAGAAATAGTAACTTAACAATGGAAGCCAAATTGTGTTTTCATTTCTAGACACAAGTATGTGCAGAGAGTCAGATGTGTAGTTATTCTGAAAAAAATAAAGTATCCCCTTGAGTCTGGCATATTTCACATTGACTGGAGAACTAAAAGGATACTTGATCTAGAATAAACATGAGTGACTTTGCCAAAGCTTTAGGCCCCATACCATATTAGAATGAAGGCAAAAACTCCCATTAATTTCAGTGGAATTTCCCTTGTTTGGGACTGTGCCCTAAAGGGTTTTCTCCCCCTAAAGTTACATTACTGCCACATTCTTTTTGCCAGTGGTGTTTTTTTAAAAAAGAGATATTTCTGGAAATGCATTGGTTTTGAATGGTGCTTACATCAAATCAAATTCTTTCTCAGCCTAACTTTATTCCAGCAAGTTTTTTTTAAACTTCAAGACTATGCCCCCAATGTGGAGTGTCATTATTTATTTATTTATTTGCTTTATAAACCACCCTCTCCCCTAGACAGGGCTCAGGGCGGTGTAAAACATCTTCAAGTATAAAACAGGTATTGAAGTGAAATGATAATTATAATAATCCGTTATAATTAGTTAAAACAATTAAAACACTCCTCATCAACAGATGGTATTAAAACCAATACACTGTCTAGACTCCCCTA
Source organism: Gekko japonicus (assembly GCF_001447785.1). Lineage (NCBI taxonomy): Eukaryota > Metazoa > Chordata > Lepidosauria > Squamata > Gekkonidae > Gekko > Gekko japonicus. The sequence goes on from NW_015159717.1 coordinate 74,168, forward strand.
AGGGAGAGGAATGATAACGGATGGAGGATGGAGGGATGGAGGGCCAGGTTAGATGGTAAGAACTGTTGCTCTCCTAAACCATAGGATCAGCAAAAATATCTCTGTCTTGCATGACCTATGGAACTGTCGTAGGTCCCACAGGGCGTGGATGTCATTAGGCAGAGAGTTTCACCAGGCTGGCACCAGGGCTGCAAAGGCACTGGCTGTGGTCAAGGACAGTGGGATGTCTCTTGGGCCAGGGATCACCAGCAGATTTTTATCCTCAGAGCCTAATGCTCCCCAGTGAACAAGCTCTCTGTGCACATCGGGACTTTCAAGTTGCCTTTGCTCTTTCTGACTACTGCCCCCTTCCCTAGTGCCTCCTGACATATTCTTCCTATAAAGGCAGCTTTTGAAGTGGCGTCTGACACACCCCAAGGATTTGCTATAAGGGAAAAAGAATGACAAACTACAGTGCAGACTCCCCTGAAAGGGCTCTCAGAATAGGAGACACCGTGTTCAGTACAACAAAAGATCCTGATATTATGTACACATTTTTTGATTGAGAAGCAATTCTTCATGTAAGGGCAGTTTAATAATTGTCAGCCTGTACATTTGTGTAAAAAATTAATTTCCTCCTATGTCCATGGTATTTTAAGTCTTCTGCAAATTCTAGATGTGAAAATTTCAGAGTTCGAGTCTTCATGTCAAACGTTTTAAAAGGTTAAGCACCCAATAGTATGGTTTCTTTGGATTTACTGAATATTGGTCTATATTTCAGATTATCAGGCCATAGAAATAAGTATGAAAATATTTGAAAGTGGGGTGGGGGTGAGGAATTGTAGGAGGGAATCAATGGTTTTGATTCCCCTGGAATGTGATAGGATGGTACCATGAGCTCTGGGAGTGCATTGGCAACTTTTTTCTCACCTAGCCCTGAGCCACTACCTTGGTCTGAACATGAATGTTATAATGCAGGAGAGGGAAGTGTTATACCTCCCTTCTCATGCTATAAGTTTTTGAGGGGGGGGGAGGTTGAATTAGGGAATATGTGGGTCATGGCATGCAAGCCCTGAGTGTAATTTCAGGCTCCCTTCTTGATGCTGTGAAATATTAGCGGCTTTGCTACCCACTGAAATGTAAGGAGGAAATTATTAGCATTGGCCAGCCAAGGTAAGACCTGGGCTAAAGCATCTGCCCCTCCCCTTTTTGCAGGTATTGGAGTAGAGAGCATTAGGAATATCTGAGCCAGAGGAATAAGACCTGGGCTGAGCCCTTCCCCCCCATTTGCAGGTATTTATAGCATGTGTTTGACCCTTGGCTTTTAGCTTGTGCATCTCAGCCTGTGGTCTTGTATGAGCCATGCTCTTGTTGCTCATCACCTGTTTTAAAATTATTCTGAGGGCTTCTTAGGTTGTATATGTTAGCTTAAATTGTATTTTATGCATACTGAATAGCTGTTTTGAGTTCTCAGTGAAGAAAAACAGGGTAAAAATAACTAAATAAGTAAAGTACATGGGGAAAGTGTGATTAATCAAAATTGGAGGAAACACTTTCTATGGATCCTATTTAATCTCCCATCTGGATTCTCTAGTTTCACAAGGGTCAACACTGTTAAAAGCTTGTGAAGAGGGTAATGGGTGGTCAGGGCTTTTTTGTAGAAAAAGCCCAGCAGGAACTCATTAGCTTAATAGGCCACACCTAACAGCAGAAACGCATTAGCATATTAGGACACCCCCCTGACAGCACAGCTGACAACATATTGGGCCACACCCCCATGCCTTCCCTTGGCTTGCCCAGGCAAGCCAGCCTTT
>NW_015159717.1:75998-91783 GCF_001447785.1 Gekko japonicus
TCCAGCCCCCCCCCGCCCACCCACCTCAAGGTTGCCGGGGTTTTTTTTTTGTTCTCCAGGCCTTCCCTCTGTAGCTATGCATGCAGAGGTTTTGGCTGTAGTGGGCGTGGCCAACTCTGAAGCCAGCCGGAACTCCATTCCTGTGCGTTCCTGCTCACCTAAGGATAATCTTTCCTTTCAGAATATTATAAGCTTTTATGGGCTCAGGCAGGCCAACTTCTCCTCCTTTCTCCCCCCCCCCCATCTGATGTTCAGCTGCCCTCAATGCTCTGTGTCCCCAGGAATGCAAGAATCATGCTTAGTGCTAATTGGGCCATTTTAAAGGGCCCCCCTTTATTTATAAACAAAGGCTTAATACAATGAGAGGCAGAGCCTGGCAACCCGAATGGTGAATGCACAGCCACCTCAGCCAGGCTAATTATGAAATATATTCGCTTTTCCAAAACTGACACGGGTTACCTGCCACAATGTGGTTTTTCTTGTGCAACCAGAAAATAATGAATGGTTGATAATACTATCATTACGACCATGCGTTAACCTACCGGATGGATTAGCTCACATAATTCAGGCAGTGGTGTTCCTATTATGCCTCATGCTTTAGACTTAATTGCTTTTATTTAGGATCGTGTGTTTGGACTGTGGTTTTATAGTAGTTTTAATTAACATGCACTTAGCTGAGCTGAAGACATGTTGAGAAATTCTGCTATGACTTTGCAGTATGTGTATGTGTGAGGACAGAGATTTTGCTGTGTGTATGTACATGCATACACATCCAAGTTCCAGCTGCAGCAAGCAAATCCTCACTTCCAAAGTAGAAAGCAGTGAACACAGTATTCAGTACTAAACTGACTTTTTTTTTTGGGTAACTCTGGCAGATTATTGGAAGGTGTCCAGCCTGTCTTCATATATGACAGTTGGGTTGTGGATGTGTAGGCACATCCTGTGTTCTTCAGTGGAACAAACTGCGTTTTCTTAAGTTTTGCGAGGCAGAGGCATAAACCTCTAGTAGCTCTGTGCTCTGATCAATCAGACCAACTTCCTGTACGTGGTGATCCCACATAGAACAACGACTGCAGTACTTAATATTTTTTAGCTAGACAAATAGCAGTATCTGGTTATTGTAAACTTGTGTTATCTTTTAGAGGGTCATGACCTTTTTCTGCTATGGAATATTTATTTATTTATTTTTTATTTGTATTTATAGCCCACCCATCCCATAAGCGGGCTCAGGGCAGGTGACATCATATAAACAGTACAATAAATACAATTAAAACTAAACAAGTTAGGAATTCAAATAATAATAAACAAACTCAACCACACTTCTGACAGTCACTGGTTGTACGGTTCTTTAGCATATTATTTGGGTTAATAGATGGTGATTGATCTGATGATACTAACATCTGAGCAAGTATGATTGCAGGTAATATTTACAGTGGGTATGTGTGCACTTTTGGTTTTCTTTCTAGAGATATAGTAATCTCTGTTGCATTCAGGAAGGGAGTGTTTTGCTTCTGTTAACTACTGCAGAATTTTTTTTTCAGAGAAATTTATTCTAGAGCAATTTTGTCAAGTGGTCGAGGATGCTCCATTTAATGCTCCTTGAAGTGGACAATGATGCTCCATTTAATGTAGAAAGTTCAGGGGATGTAATGTAATATGCTTCTTAAAATGGACACTCCATTAGTTGGATTTCACAACAGCAATAGTTGACTTTAAAATACAGTTGTAGTTGTAGTTTCTTATAGATTGTTTGTCGCTACAGAAACAGGTAAATGGAAAATTACATTTCTTAAATTAAACTTAATCTCTGTTATGGAGAAATACATGTGGAAGTAGCCTCTAGGTGTGTATTCTGTAGCTAGATTGAAATGAGCATGCAGATGGGATTTGAATGTGCTTCTAGATAAGCGTTGTGATGTGCTCTGAAACCAAGGAATCTCATACAATCAGTTCCTCAAACATTATCTTGGGCCGCATTCACGTTTTGCACATTTGTGTCAAGATCAGCTATTGATTAAAGTGGATTTATATATGGTGGAGGTGGTGCCTGTAATCTTGGAATTGTTCCTATGTATTACGTAAAAACCATAAATGTCTATAAATTATAATCTTATACTCTCCAGCATTGTGTAAATAAATAAGAAACTAATCTGTTGAATACAACTCAATCCAGCAGATGTTTTTATTCCTAATTTTAGCTCCCTGTTGTGAAAAACATTCAAATGCATGTCTAGTTATAAATATAGGTTTAACAGTTTTCACTGAATCGAAGCAAAGATGCACATGCTTGAATGGCAAAATATTCCAGAGATATTGGCAAAGTACAGTCTTCTTTTTTGATTTCCAGTACCTTATATTTGTTTAAATGTGCTACTGTATCTATAGAAACATTCTTGTTTTAGCAACTATTTTGTATTACATTAAAAAAACAACACCTTGTTATGAATCACCAGAGGTGCCAGTAAGTTATGAAGAGAAGGAGGACAGTAACTGCCCCAATTCATTGGTGGACAGTATCCTCATTTCTTCCTACTTTCTCTTCAGACTTCTTGATCTCACCATTTTGAAATGCTTCAAACCTTAAAACTGTGTTCTTATATATGACTTAAGTTCTGCTAAAGAAAAAACATGTTCTTAAACAAATATAATTTAAATATATTTTCAGTACCATCTTAAGCAGAGTTATATACCCTTCTAAATTTATTGAATGGGGTGAGAATGGTGTAATTAGGCTTGTCAGGTCTCCGTGGCCACCGGTGGGGGATGGGGGGTAGGGTTGCCAACTCCAGGTTGGGAAACTCCTGGAGATTTGGGGGATGGAACCTGGAGAGGACAGGGATCTCAGTGGGGTGCAATGCCAGGCATAGAGTCCAACCTCCCAAGCATCCATTTTCTCTAGGGGAACTGATCTCTGTTCTGGAGCTGTAAATCCAGAGGATCCCAAGATCCCACCTGGAGGCTGGTATCCCTAGGTGTAACTCTGCTTAGGATTGCACTGTGTATTTTACTTTTCCTTGTTCTCCTACCAAAATATCCAGGGCAGTTTACTATAGATAATTAAAAACAAATCAGAACAAACACCAACCAAAATCAATAGCAGGAATTTAAAGTGATAAAACTATGCCCTGTATAAAATCAGAAGTGAAACTGATAAAAAAATAAAAACAAAGACTGTAACACTAAATCCTTCAAATAATAAGAACTATAAAATCCCTCAATTTGGCAGGTATAAACGGCAGACAGAACACAACCAAGAGTCCAGCACTGAAATCATGTACTAGGTTCACAGGAAAAGGCCTTCTCCGGAAGGCCAACAACATAGGATTCCTTGATATGGCAGGGAATTCCAAAGCCTGGAAGCCTCTGTTGAAAAACCCTCTCCAGTATACCCACCAACTTAATCTTATTTGAGGCAGGCATGCAGAGAAGTATCATGACATATAAGCTATGAGCAGGATCATGAGGATAAGGCAGTCCCTCAGACACCCAAGCCTTTACAGGCTTTAGCAGTCAGTGCCAGCACTTCGAATGCTACAGGGCTTTTAAGACTGAAGGGCTATTTTGCAGGTGAAGACACTGTCGCTATCCTGTCTCAAGACTGATGGGCTGTTTTCTCTGTCAGCACCTTTTAAGGTTCCATAGATGCTTATTGGAGAGAGGTAATCTTCTTGCTTGTTCAGCTCTTCTATTCCTGCCTACCTCTCCTATGAGGATTTTCCTCATGTGAGAGGTGCTGTAGCCTACTTCCACTCAGTCCAGCAATACGCTCCTGTATATCTCTCAAAGGGACAGCCCAGGCTAGCCAAATCTCATCAGATCTTGGAAGCTAGGAAGGGCTGGCCTTGGTTAGTATTTGGAGAAACCACCAAGGAAGTCCAGGGTTGCTATGCAGAGGTAAACCACATCTGAACGTCTCTTGCCTTGAAAACCCTCCAGAGTTGCCATAAGTCAGCTGTGACTTGACCGCCACAAAAAAATAGCTCTTCCATACCCACAGACGATTCCATCTTGACTTGTTACACATGATAGCCATTGGTGAACACTTGAAAGTTCTAGGGACTTTACAACATATATTTAATTTGGTGGGAGGATCTCTGGCATAAAAGGAAAATGTTCTTTCCAGGTTTTTGAGTCTTCTGTAGAAAAAGAACATATAAATGAAATATGTGTTTGTGTTATTACTAAGTTAGTATCAAAATAAAATGTGTAAATGTTTATTTTTTGATAACATAGCTTACCCTTTAACATTTATATCCTGCATGATGCTGGTTACAAACATTGATTTGTCATGTACTCCTTGTAAAGCAGTTTGACCACTACCAAGAAAGCCAAAGCTGTTTAAAGAATTGCCAGTGTTTTTAATGTTGTTAAATGTTCAGAGGCTTTGCATTTTATATAACACAGTTGCTGGGGAAAAGATCAACAACCTCAGATATGCAGACGATACCACTCTAATGGCAGAAAGTGAAGAGGACCTAAACAGCCTCTTGCTCAGGGTAAAAGAGGAGAGCGCAAAAGTGGGCTTGAAGCTCAACATCAAAAAAACTAAGATCATGGCATCCGGTCCCATCACTCCTTGGCAAATAGAAGGGGAAGTCGTGGAAGTAGTGACAGACTTCACGTTCCTGGGATCCCAGATCACCACAGACTGTGACTGCAGCCGTGAAATTAAAAGATGCCTGCTCCTTGGGAGGAAAGTGATGGCGAACCTAAACAGCATGATAAAAAGTAGAGACATTACCCTGCCAACAAAAGTCCGCATGGTCAAAGCAATGGTATTCCCAGTAGTCATGTATGGCTGCGAGAGTTGGACTATAAGGAAGGCCGAGCGCCGAAGAATAGATTCTTTTGAACTATGGTGCTGGAGAAGACTCTTGAGAGTCCCTTGGACTGCAAGGAGATCAAATCAGTCAATCCTAAAAGAAATTAACCCTGACTGTTCCCTGGAAGGCCAGTGAGATTTATTCCCAAATAAACATCATAGAATTGGGTTGCGCAGTATAATGTCTTGAGCATTAAGTAAATTCATATTTCATTAGAAACAATGATGTACATAGAAGTAGTGCTGGTGTGTATACATGCAGATTTATATAGATAGGGATGAATATATGTGCAGTATAGGAATAAAGCAAATCAATGAGGTGAAATGTAAAGATAACAGAAATGGAAAGAATACATCCCGTTAGCTGAGGTGTGAGACATGGAGTAGGCGTCTTTCAATGATTTCCGTATAATAAAATCTTTATTCAGCACAGTCTAATAAAAGGGTGATTTATTTAGTTAGCTGTAGGAACTGGGCATCAAATGTTACCAGAAGTAACGATTTTGCAGCAGCAATTTAGCTAACTAGTCTTGTGATGCTGTATGAGGGTGACTGGAGTCTATCTAGTGCTCCCACTTTTGTTCCACAGGACTAAACCGGAATGAAAAATAATAAAATAAGCAGACATGTCTCAGAATACTTGTAGTGAATAGAATGGTAAAGTTAAAAAGAAGTGCCATTGTTATACAGTCATTTTCTTGGACATAATGACCTTTTAAATGTTCACCAAAATAGCATACTTGCTCAGAAACGTTTCTTGGAAAACAAAACTTAGAGGAGGGAAATGGAACTTTGTCGGATTGGAGCATCTCATTTTTAAAACAGCCACAACTTGTGGAATTAGACCTTCGGAGACCATTTTTGAAAGAACAATTTGAATAATTTCAACATTTGGTCAAACAGTCTTTCCAGTTTGGACATACAGTATAAAGTTAACATTAGACTGATTTGGAATGTAGTTGGAATTCAGTGAACAATTCCATCCCTCATGCTAAAAAAGACTGTTGATATTCTTGATATACTTTATAAAGACCTTGATATGAAACAAAAAATGTGCATAGTGACTGGTCTAAACTCCATGTTTTTTGAAATTGCAGAGGTGCTAGCCATATGTTCTTACAGACATTGAGGAAATTGTATCATTATTTGCCATGTGGCCTGAAAATTCCCTAGCTGCTGTCTCAGGGTGATGGTGAAGTCCTAAGCAGTGTTATTCCAGTCTAAGCCTATTGATTTCAGTAAACGTCTTGCTCTGCATAGGATTGCACTGTGAATTGCTGACTGAGTTTATTCTGTTATCATGATTTCAGTTAGGCAATTTCAGTGGCACTATATTGATGAATAGGAGCCACCTGTTAATGACTGGCATGTTGTGTGTCACCGGTCTCAACAACATTGTTGGGCCAAAGAAAATGTGGTCAGCTAGATATACCCTTGTCATCACATCAGTAATCACTTTCATATCGGTAGTCTGTTGTGAAACTATAGTCCATCTTGATATCCTATCTCCTTAGGCATGTCATATGCTGTTTGAAATGTGCAACAATGGCTTAGATCCTTTGAATCTGTTTCACTGCTGCAAGGGCCTCCTATATCATGGAAAGCTCCTTGTTCTGGAGAAGGCACCATTGCTAATGGAACAGATCTGCTGGGTCCAAACTAGTGGTTTCTTCTGAAGGTAGTTAAATAGACAGACTCGGTACTAAAAGAGCAGAGGAATTCAAAACATTGGCAACATATTATTCATCTGAAAGAAATCCATGTATGTCAACAAGCCTCTGTTAGCTAAAACAGTAGTTAAAAATAATGCACATATTTTCATTAATTGGTAATAGCATAACCATTGAGTTTTTTCAACAAAATGCTTACATTATTATATTGGAAATGTTTTTGGAATTAGCAGTTTTTGATAATGATAATACTTATCTTAGGCTCCGGGCACACGGGCCAGATATTGCGGGGGGCGAGGCGTGGCTGTTTGCCACGCAGCGAAATAACGCGCGACTGCACGATCAGGAGTCCCCTCGCGGTCCCGTCGAGGTCCCGTGGTTAGGGGGGAGGTACCGATCACATGACGCGCCAAAGAAGCGGTGCGGCACAGCAAACGGGGTTGTGTTTTTTAAAAAAAACCTGAAGTATGTGCATGCCCTGTTGGGTGCTTGTGCGCATCCATGGAGACTTCGGGGGGGAAAAACCCTTTTCGCAATGTGGCATGGGCGGGCGCCAGATGCCACCGGAAACGCGATCAGACGCCCGCCCTTGCTCCGCGGTTTCCGGAAACTAGTACCTCCGAGGTACTAGTTTTTAACCGCACATCTTCAGAGGGAAGCCTCGGGTTCGCCACGGGAGCTCTACGCTTCCCAGATGTGGCGGTGAGATCGCGCCCGGAAAATCCACCTATCTTCCGTCGCAGTAGCGTGGCCACTGCTCTGTGTAACCGCAGCCACTAATAAGTTTTCAAAATACTTAAGTATAATTTGTCATAGCAACCCTTACAACAATCCTATAGGGTAGGCCAGTATTATTATTCCAATACTGTGGAAGGGATGGTGGGTGAGGCTGATAATAGTTTATCACTAGGTGAGATCTGAATTGGGGACTTCCCAGTCCACACTTGAAAAGTACGCAGACGGAGAGTGATTTCAGCAAAGCGTACTTTATTCAATCAGGAACAAGACAACTTTGGCCGGCTTGCAGGCCGGCTTATATTCCCTCAGAACCCACCACCCAAAACACTTCCCGATAGGTTATTTTCAGTGGCCGAGAGTCCCATTGGCTTCTCGGCCAGGAACCTAGCCCTCTGATTGGGGCGGGCTAGGATCTACCTTGTCCATTGTCTCTAGGAGCGAAGCTTGAGGTTTGTCTCTGGACAAGTCTGGACATGTCTGGACTTGTCAGGTCTTGATACACTACAACACTCTTAGTCATTACTGAAATACATGAAGCTTTAAATTATTTGCAGAAATGAAATATGTTTCATGAACTGACAAAATGACTAGAATCTGTGGTTTACCACTGTAGTTCACAAAGAATGAAAATAATCTTAGATTACAATAATTGGATTTACCACAAACCATTATGTTACTGATTCACAGTATATAGGTAGGAGAAACTACTGAGAAAAAACATGTGAAAATTCTGGCTTTTTAAAGTACATTTAAAAAGACATTCTTACACTCTTACAACCATTTGAAATATACCTGGTCTAGACCTGGCTACTGATGCAGGTAATAAACTAGTATTGATATGTTGTCAGTTGTCCAAAATAATAATGAACATATGAGATTTCTTATTATAATCATCTCAAAATTCTAATTGTGTTGCAGTTTAGTTAAGAAAACATACTTTGACCTCTATTAGTGATGCCAGTCCCCAGGTGGGGGTGGGGATCCCCCAATTTTGCTGGCTCCTGCCTGCTGCCAGCCAGTGGGCTGGCAGGGGAAGCCCACCCCCAGCCCCGTGCCCAAGAGTGACCACCTTGTGAGACTCCCTTCTTGTGTGATTTAAAAGGCCCCCAGCTGATCGGTGGAAGCATGTGGCCGGCCAATAAGCTGGAGGACCCTTTAAATCTTGCAGGAGGGAGGGAGAGGGGCAGCCACATTGCTGGAGTTCAGGCATGTGTGGCCCCCCTACTTCTTGCAAACAGCATTTAAAGGGTCCCTTCAAATAATGTTTGGAAGAAATGAGGGGGGATGTTTGAACTCCAGAAGCAAATTCACTGTTTGGAGTTCAGGCCCATGCAGCTCCAGCTTTTTACAAACATAATTTAAAGCCAGTTTGGTGTAGTGGTTAAGTGCGCGGACTCTAATCTGGGAGAACCGGGTTTGATTCCCCATTCCTCCACTTGCACCTGGCTGGATGACCTTGGGCAAGCCGTAATTCTGATAAGATCTGTCCTGGAAAAAGAGCAGTTTCTGTGAAGAGCTCTCTCAGCCCCACCTACCTCACAGGGTGTCTGTTGTGGGGAGGGAAGGGAAAGGAGTTTGTAATCCGCTCTGCGACTCCTTTGGGAATGCTCTTTTACTTTGGGGGGAATTAAGTATCCCCCGTATAGGTTTTTCAACTTTTTAGATTTTTCTGCAAACCTGGGGACTGCTTCAAGTGTGCAGGAAAATCTCTCTGCCCCCCAAGTGCCCCCAATGTGCAGATTTAGATATCCGCATGGAGGGGGCAACTTGGCTATTAGATATATAGATAATCTTCTGTATCAAAGGTTAGTGGAATAATAACAACAGATAGGTCCGACGTACTTTAGAAAAGTTTCATTTGTGAAGTTTTCTGATGAGTGTAGCTTTGTTGCTTGGTGTTGTTTAGCGTATTTAGGTTTAAGAAGGAAAATAACTTGTTCTAGCTGATGTCCATGTTGCATTTGAATTCAACTGTTTGTTTATTTTAAATAGAAAGTTCCTTCATCTTTAGCTTCATATTGCTTACTCTATGGCACATTGCAAACCAGATGGTAACCAGTGTTCTATTAGTGTGTGTATATCCTTCCTCAATACAGTAGCTACTTTCTAGTTAAAGAAGCCTAAGACTAATACAACTTGCATCATATAAGTATGGTTATGTTCTTGGCTGCCGCCGGAAATCTCCCCATTTCTTTTCCAAGGATTGTTAAAGTGTATGGAGAAAGTGAATGGAGAACTCTCATACTCTTCTTTGTTGTTGCATTTATGGCTTGGCTTGATTTCTGCTGGATTGATATTCACTATCGTAAAGTCATCGTTGAGGATGCAGAGATGCTGTTGGGGGGGCATGCATTAGGAAGCTTCACAGCTAACAATGGCAGCAAGCTGAGCTGAAGGGAAGAATCTGGGAGCTCTGATGTCTGAGCGAAGGAGCCCGACATCTGAGGGGAACTCGTGTTCTTACAGCATTGGCATGCCACCTTGATCACAGACAGCTATCACACTAACAGTAAACATACATAAACTTGAACACAGTACAATCTCCCCCCATAACCCGGTAACTGTGACCCATGCAATGGTCACTTCCAGGTTAGTTTACTGCAACTTGCTCTACTGCAGGCCTTCCCTTGAGTCTGACTCAGAAGCTTCAGTGGGTACAAAATGCAGCAGTGTGCCTGCTGACTGAGACTTCTATGTGAGCACACATTCACCCAGTGCTGCGCCAACAGCATTGGTTGCCGGTTGAGTACCAGATCAGATGCAAGGTGATGGTACTTTAAGGCCCTATGTGGCCAGGGACCAACATATCTCTCTGTATGTGCCTCGAAGAGCCTTGTGCTCTTCTGAGCAGCACTGCTTGATAGTCCCCATACCGAAGGATGTCCGCCTTGCCTTGACCAGGGCCAAGGCCTTTATAGCCCTGGCCCTTGCCTGGTGGAACATGTTCCCAGTTGGGATCAGGGCCCAAGGGATTTATTACAATTCCGCAGGACCTGCAAAATGGAGCTGTTCCTCCAGGCTTTTAGATAGTGGCAGATGTCCATAGGACACTGGCCTTCCCTGCTTAATCTGCTCAATTGGCCTCAATGGTGTTGCCTTTACCAACTTGGCACCAGAGAAATACACTCTCCCTAGCATTGTCACAGCATGCATTACAGTTAGATATTACTAAGCTGCTTCCAGGTATTAAGTGCTGAAATATTTAGTTGGATGAATTGATTGATGTTTTTATTGATTTCTATTGTTTTATCATGTGCTGTGAGCCTCACTGAGCCCACGTGTGGGATACGGGAGGATAGGGGAGGATATAAATCAAATAAATAAATGACAGTCATGAGGAATACTCATATGACTAAGATGTTTCCTTGTAGCCACTGTCATGTTTCTGTTGAACTAGAGGAAGAGAGGTAGAGATAGACTTTCTGTAGCTATTTCCACAATTCCTTTTTGAATGTACAGAAATTTTGCTATAGTGCCAGAGCTGTGGAGATTCTGTAAAGTTTGAGATTTGGGCTACCATAATTATTACGTAGGCTGTGCTGGGCTTCAAAAATTGTTGGATTAATCTTTTGTAAATCACTGCCAGTTTCTTTATTTTAATAAAAGATTTGAAGTCTATCAAGTTACTAAGTGCGGAATGCATACACCATGATAAAATTAATAGAAAATATGAAGGGCCAATCCTATAACTTCATCAAAAGTTTTGAATTATGTAGGGATACTTGTCTGGGGCAATTACTGTGTGCTGTTTTTATAGTATTTTTTTTCATGAGAGCAGATGTGAAGTGAAGTGTTTTCATAGGCTGTCTTTCCATAGAATGCATACACAGCATGTATTATTGATGGTTTTATGCAGCTGTGTTAAACTGAATATGATATTTTCTCTTTTGTAAAAATAGAAAACCCCTCCCATTACTGTTGTGCCTCTTATTCAAAATGAAAATCAGTCCAAGAAAAAACACATTTGGGTAAACAGCAAGAGAAACAGAACAGCACCAGGGTGAATTATTGCTCTCTGAACAGTACTTCCATGAAAGGGAAGCATGGATGCTTACAGATGGAAACTTTTTCATGAAGCACAGCTTATGGTTGAAAACAGAAGGACCCTAATAAAGAGCTCCTTGCTTGCAGCATCATGCTGTGCAGATGCTGTTGCATGTGGGGATCTCTCTGCTGAAGAGTTGATAAGCCCTGTCATCTTTGTTGCAGGAAGATGGGAGAAAGTGATCACCATCAGTTTATTCTTTCCTTAATAATTGACTGGTGCCTTACAGTGCAATACTAAGCAGAATCATGCCCTTCTAAGCTCAGAGACTTATTTATTTATTTGATTTATATATCGCCCTCCCTGCGGACGGGCTCAAGGCAGTTCAAAACAATCTCAACTCAATACCATTAAAACAACAATTAAATAACAATTAAAACAGTAAAACGATAAAATACCATGCAAACAAGCTAGTTCTGATGTAGATTCAGCAATACTGATATTAAGATCCAGGCCGCTGGAGGGGAGATAGCCAGGAGGGAAAAGGGACATCCACCGCCTCAATCAAAGGCCCAGTGGAAGACCCTTGTAGATCCTGCGGAACTGTAATAGATCCTGCAGGGCCCTGGTCTCATATGGGAGCTCATTCCTCCAGGTGGGAGCCAGGGCCAAAAAAGCCCTGGCCCTGATTGAGACTAGTCGGACGTCCCTGGGGCCGGGGACTGCTAGAAGATATTGGTTCATAGACCTCAGTGTCCTCCAGGGCTCATATGGGGAGAGGCGGTCTCGAAGTTATGCTGGCCCCTGGCTGTATAGGGCTTTAAAGGTAAGTATCAGCACCTTGAAATGGATCCAGGTTTCAATAGGCAGGCAATGCCGTTAACGCAGCAGTGGGTGCATGTGAGCCCGCACAGGCGTCGTCGTCAACACCTGTGCTGCCGCGTTCTGCACTAGCTGCAACTTCTGGAGCAGGAGCAAGGGCAGCCACACATAGAGAGAGTTATAATAGTCCAGTCTGGAAGTGACCATTGCATGGGTCACTGTAGCTAGATCTCATGGGGTGAGATAAGGGGCCAACTGCCTGATCTGCCTCAGATGAAAAAAGGCCGACCTGGCAGTGGTGGTGACCTGGGTCTCCATAGAAAGGGAGGTATCAAGGAGCACCCCCAGACTCTTCACCCTTGACGATGGCACCAATGGAGCCCCATCAAAGATTGTGAGCCTGATTCCATGACTCAATCTCACGTTACTCAGGTACAGGACTTCAATGGACTTAGAAGGTCATAACCCTACTTAAGGACAGGATGGTTAGGTTCTTATATCATCAGCCATGTTATAATACTAGTACTTGGTGCTTGTTGTTGTTTTTTAAAGGTGCCTCGTGTAAGATTTCATTGATTTCTACCAGTTCACCCCACAGGATTTGGGAGAGCACTGAATAAAGGTGCCCATACTCAGTACCACCATAAAAAAGCCCTACTACTACACAAAACAAAATGTATGACTCTGGTTTGCTGCATGTAGGTATATCTCCCCTTTTATTTCTCATTCAGTACACTATTGCATGGTTGGGCTCAATTGGGAAAGGGTACTGAATGTGGAAGCATGCTTCTGTGCACTGGTTGCCCTTGGGTTATCTGCACATTTTCACATTTTCAAATTAGGAAACAAAGAGCAAATGTACTTATACTATTAAATATTTTTTTCATTGTTCGTGATACAAGTTTTCTAAGATCAGCTCTGAGAAGGAAAGAACAATAAACAAACAGAGGGATGTAGAATAGAAAAAAGTTCAAACCTATGATTATCTTTATTAATCTGTTATACCACTTTTCCATAAGCTCAAAGTGGTTCAATAATAAATGATATTAATAAAACCCCAAAACAAAAATCTGAAGAAAAGAAAGCCTCTGACAACAGAAAGAAAAAGACTCAGGCAGGAAATTAATTATACAAATAACCTCTAGAAACAGGACATTTTGCATTGCTTCTGGAAGCTAAGGAGAGGCAATGCTTTCCAACACTCCTAGAAAGAGGTTCCACAGTTTAGGCGTCATGACAGTAAATTATGTGCTTCTCGCCTCCATTGTCCACACTTGGTGTAATGACGGAACAATAAGTGTATTTCTGTGGCCTTAATTAGTGAGGAAATTAATTTCACACAGTAACATGTTGTGGTCAGTAACACTAGTATTTGATAGTTTAATTTTTTATATAGCACCACCAATGTGCAGGTCACTTTATGATATAACAAAAACTAGGGGTCATTTCGTAGAAAAAGAGGTGCAGGAGCTCATTAGCGTAACTCATTAGCATAACTTATTTGCATATGCCACACCCCCTGACACCACCGGAAGTGTGTCAGAAGGCAACACCCACCGCTCAGGCTCCACTGGACTATTTTGGATTGCTAGCTATTGGGGGGGGGGAATGTGCAGATCTGTCCTCGAAGAGGAGGGAGAGCTTGTACCTGAATAGAACTTGGTCTTAAAGGTGCCACTGGACTGTTTTGGACCGGGGGTGGGGGCCTCTGCAACTTACCTGGCTGCTTCTTGCTGTGACTGAGGGCTACTGGGAGCAGGGGGTGGGGCTTGTTGCATGTGCCCACCCCCTGGGCTCTTTACTGCCGGAGCTCCGCTCCTGTGCGCTCCTGTAGGAAATTACCCCTGACAAAAATGCAGGAGGAATGGCTCTAGGTGCTTATGTTCTGTAGTGATAAAAAGGACTCCTTTGCTTGTTGTTCTTATGCTGCTTGAAGATTGTAACTTGCTGCTAACACGTTCAGTGACATCATAGGAAAAGAAAAATATCTTTAACTCCTGTGGTACCATTATAATTCTTGCATAAATTTGTAGAATAAATCTCCCTACAAACAGAATTATGAAAACATTGAGAGTGGACTTGGCTGTGTCACTTAAAAACAGTGGAGTAGTACTTCCTGCTTAATGATGTCAGGAAAGCACTGGACTGAATTACAACCTTCTCTTTACTCAAGAGTTATTATACAAGGTGCTAAAGATATGGTTTACAAAAGAAAAAGAGAATTAATGTAATGGTTCTTCTATAGAGAAAGGGGAAGGAAAGCTCAACATTTATCAGTGTTTCTGTTCCTGTTTCATATCCCACATTACAAAGGATATTGCATCCTTTAAATTGATTTCCAAATGCACTACAGGAAAGCTTCAGAGAGTATTTTAGAGAAATATGTTTTTGTTCCCCACACCCACCCTTAGTTTCTGTCCCAAGACTGCCAATTAAATTATCTCATAAATCCTCCATTATAGGTAGTAAAACCTAATTTTAGATTTCCTGCCCTCTACAGTGTCTTGCTTGATTGCTACCAGTTGGCTAGAAGCGCAACCTGTTAAGTGGACAATTGTGGGATTTGTTTTTACACATGAGAAGACCTCTTAATGCTGGATGTTAGTTTGTAGGTTTTACTGGTAAGTTTTAACTATAAGCCTCTGAAAGGTGTTGTATGTTTTCAGAAAACTATAGTTCTTGTTTTAATAGGAAAATACTTGCCTCTGAAAGGTGTATGTTTTCAGAAAACTATAGTTCTTGTTTTACTGGAAAAATACCTGAGCTTCCTCATGGATTACTGCCTTGACGTGGTGAGGGGGCTTGCGTGGTTCGATGAAGCTGTGGGCTATGACATGGAGGGCCACCCAGGAAAGACAGGCCACAGCAGAGAACTCAGACCAAGTGTGATCCACTGGAGAAAGAAATAGCAACCCACTCCAGTATCTTTGCCAAGAAAATCCCATGGACAGTAACAAAAGGCTACGAGCTATGACACTGGAAGGTGAGCCCCTCAGATCGGAAGGTGTCCAATATGCTAATGGGGAAGAGCAGAGGGCAAGTACAAGTAACCCCAGAAAGAGTGAAGCGGCTGGGCCAAAGCCGAAAGGACATTCAGCTGTGGATGTGTCTGATGGTGAAAAGAAAGTCTGATGCTGCAAAGAACAATACTGCATAGGAACCTGGAATGTAAGATCGATGAATCAAGGTAAGCTTGACGTGGTCAGAAATGAGATGGCAAGACTGAACATCTTGGGAATCAGTGAACTAAAGTGGACAGGAATGGGTGAATTTAACTCAGAAGACCATTATATCTACTACCAATCCTGTAGAAAAAATGGTGTGGCCTTTATAGTCAACAAGAGAGTGCGAAAGGCAGTAATGGGATAAAATCTCAAAAACGACAGAATGATCTCAGTCCGAATCCAAGGCAAACCATTCAACATCACAATAATTCAAGTCTATGCCCCAACCCCTGATGCATAAGAGGCTGAAGTGGACTAGTTCTATGAAGACCTACAACACCTCCTAGAACTACCACCAAAAGAAGATGTCCTCCTCATCACAGGGGACTGGAATGCTAAAGTAGGAAGTCAAAAGGTAACCGGAATAACAGACATGTTTGGCCTTGGAGAACAAAATGAAGCAGGGCAAAGGCTAACAGAGTTTTGTCAAGAGAACACGCTGGTCTTCCAACAACCTAAGAGACGACTCTACACATGGACATCACCAGATGGGCAACACAGAAATCAGATTGATTATATCATTT
>NW_015159717.1:92308-139808 GCF_001447785.1 Gekko japonicus
AGAGATCAAATTGCCAACATTGGCTGGATTATGGAGAAAGCAAGAGAGTACCAGAAAAATATCTACTTCTGCTTCATTGACTATGCTAAAGCTTTTGACTGTGTGGATCACAACAAACTATGGCAGGTCCTTAAAGAGATGGGAGTACCAGACCACCTCACATGTCTCTTGAGAAACCTGTATAAGGGCCAAGAAGCGACAGTTAGAACCGGATATGGAACAACTGATTGGTTTAGCATAGGAAAAGGAGTACGACAAGGATGTATATTGTCGCCTTGCTTATTTAATATATATGCAGAGTACATCATGCGAAATGCTGGCCTGGATGAATCACAAGTGGGAATTAAGATTGCTGGGGAAAAGATCAACAACCTCAGATATGCAGACGATACCACTCTAATGGCAGAAAGTGAAGAGGACCTAAAGAGCCTCTTGCTCAGGGTAAAAGAGGAGAGTGCAAAAGTGGGCTTGAAGCTCAACATCAAAATAACTAAGATCATGGCATCTGGCCCCATCACTCCTTGGCAAATAGAAGGGGAAGTCGTGGAAGCAGTGACAGACTTCACGTTCCTGGGATCCAAGATCACTGCAGATGGTGACTGCAGCCATGAAATTAAAAGATGCCTGCTCCTTGGGAGGAAAGCAATGGCAAACCTTGACAGCATAATAAAAAGTAGAGACATCACCCTGCCAACAAAAGTCCGCATGGTCAAAGCAATGGTATTCCCAGTAGTACTGTATAGCTGCGAGAGTTGGACTATAAGGAAGGCGGAGCGCTGAAGAATAGATGCTTTTGAATTATGGTGCTGGAGAAGACTCTTGAGAGTCCCCTGGACTGCAAGGAGATCAAATCAGTCAATCCTAAAAGAAATCAACCCTGACTGTTCCCTGGAAGGCCAGATATACAAGCTGAAGCTCAAATACTTTGGCCACCAAATGAGAAGGGAGCACTCACTGGAGAAGATCCTGATGCTGGGAAATATTGAAGGTAAAAGAAGAAGGGGACGGCAAAGGATGAGATGGTTAGACAGTGTTATCGAGGCAATGAACATGAAATTAAGCAAACTCCGGAGCACGACAGAAGACAGGAAGGCCTGGCATGATGTGGTCCATGGGGTCGCAAAGAGTCTGATTTGACTGTGCGACTGAACAACAACACTTGTGAGAGAAAGTTATTCAAACTTGGGTTGCAGTTGAAGCTTTACCGTTGTGTTTAAGCCCACAAGAACTTATGCTGCAATACATTTGCTGGTCTTCAATGTGTTACAGGGCTCTTGTTTTTAGTTTGGGGGCAATAGACTAATAAAGGAACGTGAGCAGAATAAACAGCTATAGTAATAAGCTTTAGTAATAATACATTAGGTTTTTTTGCTGGTAATCTAGGGCACTAGCCAAGGCCTCACAAAATTCTCCTCTCCTTCATGCAGCATTCCAGGTGCTTCTCTCCCAACTGGGCTTTTCTCCCATTCACATATGCCCAGCAGTGTGAGTTGGGTAGAAACTGGATTGTGCCAATATGATTTAGAAAAAAAATTATATATATGGATATATATATTTGCGGGAGGAAAGGCAGCCTGGTATAGCTTAGTCTTGTCAGAACTTGGAAGCTAAGCAGGGGTCAGTACTTGAAACAGAGACTGTCCACCAAGACTCTGCAGAGGAAGAAAATGGCAAACCACCTCTGTTTCTCATTTGCCTTGAAAGACTCTTGCTGGGGTTGCCATAAGTGGGCTGCAATTTGACGTCACTTTACACACACATATATTTGGGGGGGGGTTATTGAGAACTTTGCAGAAATTACTATCACCTCAGACTTGCCTTGTATGAAATGCTCATTTTCTGTGGAGTCAAGCCTCTCTTGTTATTGATTATTTGCTTACAAACAGAATTGCATGCAGTTTTCAATTTGCACAGTGCCTGCATTCTGCATGGCATCTGTGAAACTGCTAATTATGCATGCTTAATTACTATGCACTGGTAATCAGGAGATCTCTCCCTTAATAGCAGCTAAATTAAGTAACAATTGCTGCTTTCCCACCTGCATAGATGGCAATGTTTTCCTTCTTTGAATGCATGTGTTGTGCAGTTTGTGGGTAAGAAAGCATCCATCAATTTCATTTCAAATTCCTAGTTTGGGAGCTATTTTTCTCTAAAGTAAAACAACAAGAGTGCTTACCCATTACTTTAAATATGAAATTAATCAAGGCTTTCTTGGCCATGGAGGTGTGCTCCTTTGGAAAATATTACCCCCCCCCCCAAGAAAAAAAAAACCTTACCAAGCTGTGGAGAACTTGGACCTAATGCAGGAACGATGTGTTTTGTAAGGTGATTTTTTTGTGGGCACAAAATGGTTTAGGGGAGGTGATAGCTGTGACAAAGTGTTGCAGCCCCCCCAATGATTTCTGATCTAGAAAGCTTGCCTGCCTTTCCTGTTAACTGCTAGATCAGGGAGACAATTCACATTTGCAAATCACTCATTGTGGAATATAAATGTTTCAAACAATATATTGTGTAGTGGGTTGCCGCATGGATGGACGACAGACAACGACGTAGTGCATAGCACGCTTTATTAGGTACGCAACAAGAACAAGGAACAAACGGCCGGCAGGCCAACTATATACACTACCAGGGGACCACCCCTTGGTCCCATTGGCGGGTTTGAATCTCCTGCCACGGTCCCATTGGCTCCCCCAGTGGAGGGACTAGGATCCTAGTCCCTATTGTTGTTCTGGGCTGAAGCTCAGGCGTGTGCGCTGACCTCCGGTGGCGGTCAGCAGACACCACACAATAGACAGTTAGGGGAGGTGAATGGGGGAAACTGGAAAATTACTCTGAGAGTGCACACCTACAGTCAGCTGATTTGTATAACTGAGAACACATGCACACTGTTCAAAAGCAAATTATTTCTCAAAAGTTTGACTGTGCTGATTGCAATTTGCAGACCCGTTGCAAATCAAACCATCCCAGTGGTCAAGATTCTCTGATGTGGGCATTTAACAGTGTAGCATAAACTTTGAGATCCCTTTATCCCAGATATCAGAATTGGGACCTTCCTACACCAGAAGAATAGAGTGCTGTGGGGAGCACTACGGTTCCTTATATGAAAATAACTTTAAATACACACACACACACAAAACATTTGCTACAGATTGGGTATGTATCCACAGTGGTCCATCTAGTCCAGCATCCTGTTTCAGAGTGACCAACCTGACGCCTTGGAGGGCCAATAAACACGTTACAGAGGCTAAGACTTTACCCAGTGCTGCCTGCCAGCACTGGTATTCAGAGATTTAGTCCCCATTGATGTGGACATTCTCTTTACTCTCCATGGCTAGTAAGTACCCATCACTACATCCACTGATGGTGATTCCTCAATTTAATTGCTTGTTCAGTGAAGAAGTATTTTTTGTCTTTCCTGAACTGATTATCAATCATATTAATGCCCACGAGTTCTGGTGTTATAGGAGAGGGAGAAAAAATTCTATCTACTTTTTGTACCCCATGATTAATTTTATAAACCATTATCATGGCCTTTAGTTTTCTTTTTCTAAACTGTACAGGTCACAGCTCTTTAGCCTTTCCTTATACAAAAACTTCTGCAACCCCTTTACTGTCTTGGTCACCTTCTTCTGCACATCTTGCAACTCTGCAATATCACTTTTGAGATTCAGTGACCAGAGCCATACGTAGAGTTCCAAATGAGGCCACACCATAGATGTGTGCAAGGGCACTAGAATATTGGCTATTTTATTTTAATTTCTTTGTTAATAATCCCCAGCACTGAGTTTACCTTTTTTCATTGCTTCTGAACACTAACAAGTCATTTCCATCAACCTATCCACTGCAACCCACTTTCTGTTTCCATCTCAGTACCCACAAGTACATTTGTGTAAGTGAATTTATTATTACAGTCATTGACTAGTACACAGTAAAAGAAGTAAAACCCCAAACTTAAAACATTTCTGTTCCCTGTACCAGAATATAATATTTGTAAAATACATAAATCACTCATAAAACCATCTCTAAAATATCAACTAGTATGACTTATCCATATTTCCTCAGCTTAATTGCCAGCCAACCAAACTTAGCAATTTTCAAGGTGACATCTCTGTTTCTATCAGCGAGCATTTTCTTGAGAAGACTTTTTTGAACTTTCCCTGGGAAACTAGAAATTACTGGTACTACCAATGCCCCCCGAATCTGTTTATAGTCAACAATTACATGGCTTAATGTCTCCACACTCCCATCCCCACATGGGTATAGGCATTCTTCTAGTCCCATTTGTGTATGTTTCAAGTTAGGATTTTTCTGTTCCAATGTGCATCACCTTGTTCTTACCTAAGGTTGAATTTCATTTGCCACATTGTTGCCTGCTTACTCTGTTTAGAGATCCTCCTGTAACTCTTGACTATCTGTCTTGGTTTTTACCATCTTGAATAATTTCGTATCATCCACAATCTTGGCCAGTACACTGTTTACCCCCAGTTTTGAACAAATTTAATAGCATTGGTCAGGGCTGGCCCCAGCTTATTTTGCACCCTAGGCGAGGATCCCTAATAATTTCGTATCATCCACAATCTTGGCCAGTACACTGTTTACCCCCAGTTTTGAACAAATTTAATAGCATTGGTCCCAGTACAGATCCTTATCAGGCACCACTGCTCCCTACCTTCTACTGCAAGAAATGACTATTTCTGCCCCTTTCCCCTCACATTTAACCAACTTTAACCCATAAGAGGACCCGTTCTTCTATCCCATGGCTGCTAAGTTTACCCAAGAGTCTTTGGTGATGTACCTTGGCCAAAACCCTTTGGAAATCTAAGTATATAATGTTTACTGATCACACTTATCCACATGCTAATTAAACTTCTTAAACAACTCCAAAAGGCAAGATTTCCCTTTGCAGAACATGATTTTCCCTCGGTAGGGTTTGTTCCTCTGTGCTTAGTAATTTTGTAGTTAATAATAGTGCTCACTAATTTTACCTGGAACAGATGTTAGGCTTACTGGACCGTAATTTCCTAGATCCCCTCTAGATCCCTTTTTAAAAGTCTGGGTGACATTTTGGTACTTTCTAGTCCTCTGTTTTAGAAATTAGTTACATTAACTGGTTAGAAGATAAGTTTCATGTTTGAGGTTGTTAAGAAACCTCCTGATCTGGAGACTTAATAGTTTGAAGTCTTGTAGTCCTAGAACTTTATCTTATGTTACCACAGTTTGAGTTCTTTAGGCACCCTCCTGAAAAGAGCTTCCATCAAGCTGCCTAGTAATTATTGGTTTCTAAATATGAACTGTGAGAACTGAATATCTATGGAGTGATATTTCAGTGGCCATGAGCCAAAAGATCTTGCATGCATTTTTCTGCATGTGTTTCTGAGTTTCTTTGACACAAAGGTTGCTAAATTTTGGTTGCTATCCAAATCTTCTGGTAGTCTTTAATAGTGTGTTATTAGGTACATTTGCAGATTTAACAAAAGTAAAGCATGCAGAAAACAGTCCTTATCAGTTCTCCTCAGAGGCCTAATCAAGTCTTTTCAATGAGGCTTACTCCTGGGAAAATGTTCTTAGGATTGCACTGTCATACTTCAAAATTTCACATATATGCCAAGTTGTACAATTTTACATGCTACTTAAAGCAGGAAAATAACTTCAGGTTTTATAAGATAGTAAGCACTGTAGATATTTCATTTCCCCCCTAAAATTTCTGTACCCCCCACGGATTTCAAAATGCCTGGAAAGTTTGCATCTCTAGGTGCCTGGAATTTGGTTTAGTTATGATGTATGAATAAGCAGGAACTGATGATCAGGAAGGGGCGGGTTAGTCTATAGTAGAAGAAATGTTTGTGATTACTCATAGAATCTTTTTGCCGTGTCATGCATCCCTGAAACATCCACTGCTGCCCCTTCTGGTGGTGGATGTTACATTCTGTCAGAGTGCCCAGAAACTGTGCTGACAGCTTGGATCAATATTTTGAGAGCTGTTAATTCTTAAATAGCTGCCAGCTCTCCTGGCTCGGTGCTTAGGGTAGCTGCTGTAAGTTATGCAAACAGTAACATTAATAATTTAGAGTTCTGAGGGACGTAGATTAAAAAAAACACACTGAAAATAACTGGCCTTCCATTTTTTACTATCATTTGTTATGCGACGTCTGAAAGATATGAGTGATACTCAGAAGTTACATCCATGTCTAGTGATTGTAATTGGCCACAATCAATTAAAGGTATTTTAGCATCATGTATGTGGTTTGAGCTAAGCTCACGCACAGCAGATATCAAAGAAGGTTGTAGTAAGAAATGGTTTAGGGGAAGTCTCTTAATCTTTTAGACTGTAGAACAAAGTTTGAGTCCAGTGGCACCTTTAAGGCCAACAAAGTTTTATTCTAGGTATAAACTTTCATATGCATGCACATCTCTCCTCTCTTATACCAAGTGCCTTTGCCTTTCCCCAGGTTCTTGCCTCAGATCCTGTTTAAGATGCTAACACTGGTGAACATTAAACGTACTTAAGATTAATGTAACCGTAAACTATGATGAAGGGCTAGGATTCATGGCAGTATGCAGAAGAAATGAAGGGAGGAAGTATATAAGGCTACAGTTGTTCCGAGTAGGGTTGCCAACTCCAGGTTGGGAAATTCCTGGAGATATGAACCTGGGGAGGGTGAGGTTCAGGGAGAGGAGAGACCTCAGTGGGGTATGATGCCATAGAGTTTACTCATTAAACAACCATTTTTTCCAGGGGAACTGATCCCCATACTCTGGAGTTCACTTGTAATTCCAGAAGATCTCCAGGTCCCTCATGAAGGTTCATAACTCTAGCTCTAAGTCATGTTAAACCCTAGTCAGCCAGTGTGGTGTAGTGATTATAACATCATACTTGGATTCAAGTCTTCACTTAGCCACAAAGTTTGCGGGATGTCTATAGACCAGGCACTCTCTCTCAGTCTAACTTCCTCATAGGAT
The DNA here is from genome assembly GCF_001447785.1 of Gekko japonicus. NCBI lineage: Eukaryota > Metazoa > Chordata > Lepidosauria > Squamata > Gekkonidae > Gekko > Gekko japonicus. The sequence continues at coordinate 99,269 of NW_015159717.1, forward strand.
GGTTGTGAAGATAAAGTAGAAGAGAGGAGAGTGATATAGGCTGGCTAGATATCCTTGGAGGAAAATCAACAATTGCCCATCCATGTGTATTCACTGTTGTGGCCCCCACCTTATTTATTTATTTATTTATATTTGGATTTATATCCCGCCCTACCCCGAAGGCTCAGGGCTGCTGACAAGGGCACCATGTGCCAAGGTTACAACAATAAACACATAATTTAAAAACAATAAATTACAATAAAATACAGTAACAGATTTGCAATACAGATTTAACCAAGATGGGTAGATCTTAACCTCCATAGCAGCTCCCTGCATCACTTTTTTTTTTTAATGGAATGGCCGGCCTGATGAGGTTAGGAGGATCCCAGTTTCCTGGGGTTCTGCAAACTATGCAAAACTGAATTATTCAGGAGGGCTTTTTAATGCAAGTAACTAGAACTGTACTGTAATGAAATGATTCAGAAATTTGCTTTGATAAAGGGATAGGGATTATGGACTATATTACTGTGAACTGTATGTTGCTGTATGTATGCCCCTGCTATGTTATTTCTGCATCAATGTAATGTGTCAGGCTTAAATGCTTATGCTTCCTTTCAGATGTGTTTCAGTTTTCTGCTTATTTTGAAATTTTTACAAGACAAGCCTTATTGTGGTGTTCATTGGCTGTCCTGCTTTGTTGATCGTATTGATTTGCACAGTGCAACGGTGGTTAACACTTTAAAGAATGTATTGTAGAAAGGGGAAGATTGTGAAGGAAGACCTGGAAGAGTGGGATTTGGGTCATTATTGGACAGGAGAATGATTTTCATTGCATTCAACACAGTTGATCATTCAGTCCTGGTCAACTTCCTAGCCTGACTGGGGGTGAGGGGTGCTGCATTGAGGTGGATCTCTTCATTTCTCCAGGGATGCTCTGAGAGGGTAGTGGTTGGTACATAGAGGTTGGCCCCCCAGGCCCTAACCTTTGGGGTTCCACAGGGGTTGATCCTCTCTCCAATGTTGTTTAATATCTATATGACCCTCTGGTGGAGATTGTCAGGAGGTTTGGAGTTGGGTGCCACCAATATCAGATGACACCCAGCTCTACTTCCTGCCTGAAAAGCATCCAGCTGCCAGGATATTGGCTCTGGTCCTGGTTTCATGCCTGGATGCTGTAGTGGATTGGTGAGGTGAGAACTAAAAAAAAGGTAAAAGTAGAGGTTTCCCTTGCTCGAAAGCCAGTTGAATCTGACTCTAGGGTGTGGTGCTCATCTCTGTTTCCAAGCCAAAGAGCCAACACTGTCAGAAGACTTCTCTGTGGTCATGTGGCTGGCATGACTAAATGCCGAGGCACACAGAACACTATTACCTTCCCACCGAAGTGGTACCTATTTATCTACTTGCAATTTCTTGCTTTCAAACTGGTAGGTTGGCAGGAGCTGGGGCCAGACTAAATGTCGAGGCCCACGGAATGCTGTTACCTTTCCACTGAAGTGGTACCTATTTATCTACTTGCAATTTCTTGCTTTCGAACGGCTAGATTGGCAGGAGCTGGGGCCAGAGATGGGAGCTCACTCTGTCATGCGGCACTAGGGTCTCAAATGGTTGAGCTACAGATCTTCTGATCTTCTGATCTGTAGCTCAGCATCTTAACCTCTCAGCCACTGCAGCCTCATGAGGTGAGAACTGGCTGAAGTTAAATCCTTCAGAGGCAGAGATCATGTGGTTGGGTAGGTCTGGGCTCAGGGGTGACTGACTTTACCTGCACTTGATGGAGTCTAGCTCTCTGTAGTGGACTCTGTGTCTAGGGAGGTGAAGACAGTATCTTCTCACCTTTGCAGAGCCTGCCAGCTGACCCCCCTACCTGTCCTGCTCTGACCTTGCCTGTGTGATCCATGAGAGAGGGTTGCCAGGTCCATCAGAAATGAGAGGGAGGTCAGGAAGGGTTGCATCAGTGCTTAGTTCTTGTGGCCCTTCTTACATGCCCAGGGAAATGCTGATCACCATTTTGGGGTCAGGAAGCAATTTTTCTCCAGGAGATCCTGGAGGTTTTTTGTCATCTTCTGGGCATGAAACAGCGGTCACTGGGGGTGTGAGGGAGAGATATTTGTGAATTTCCTGCATTGTGCAGGGGGTTGGACTAGATCCCCCTGGAGGTCCCTTCCAGCTGTATGATTCTACCTGCAGGACTGCCTCTTCCAGTATGACTCTCCTCGCCTCCTTAGGTCATAATCACAGGGCCTTCTACAGGTGCCTGGCTTGCAAACTGCCTGTTTGTCATCTACCAGGGCAAAGCTATTTTCAGTTTCCAGGGAAGTTTTCATGCCTTGTGGGATCTTTCAGCACTCTGTAGGGCATGTAATGCTTTTTTTGTGTGGCCTTTGGCTAACATTACATATACTGGGGAGCTGGCCAGTTGTTTTAAATCTTCTTGCAATTTGTTATGAAGTTTATATTTTAGTTGGTTTTCTTTTATTTATTTGTATTTGTATTTATTGTGTCTTGCAGGTGTTAATAGATGTAGAGCAATAATATGACATTGTTTAGGAACTGAGACTACATATTTCAATAATTTGCATTCACTTGATTGTTCACCTTATATTGAAAAACCACTGTCAATAATCTTAAATATCTTACTCCAAAACACTTTTGCCCTTTTGCAGTACCACCACATATGAAGGAATTCTGCTCTTGATTTCTTAAAAAACCAACGGTTATCACAGACATTGCCATAAATTCTTGATATTCTAACTGGTGACAAATGCTATTGATGCAGCATCCTACATATATTCTCATTAAATAGGGTAGAACATTTGAAATTTATAGTTACCTTGTTTGCAAAGCACACTTTCTGTCAAGGTGAACCTCCTCATATAACCACCTTAATGATTTGTGTGTATTCAAAGTGAACAGTATTTTTGCATGTGTGCATTGGCAGTATTCAGCATGATTAGCTGGATAGCTGTTGTTGCCACATGTTCACAATTATTAGCTTGCTTGAACTTGTGAGGTCCAGGGACATCATGGGCAGGATGTGCCTAATTTAAAATTAACTGCATTAGAGTTTATTACTTTTTCGGCACCTGTGCAGTTGGTGGCATTTTTCATGCTGCTGCAAGTTCATAACATTCTGGATTGAGCTAAAGCTTTAAGCATGTGAACCCGTAAATCCAATTAATATAAATTAATAACCATGCTTGGCTTTGGGATTTGGACAGGAGGCAAACTGAGGCAAAGCTAGAATACTAGAATGATAAGTCATGCAGGTTCCTCCATCTCCTTCCACATATGGAATGAGACATTCAAGTAAGCAATTTATTTGGGGAGTTAATTTCCCCCCTGTCAGGTTCATTGAAAAAATGATGGGAAAGATGAGGGGGCAGCCACAGCACTGTGAAAATAAATATAACAAAGTGTTTGTGATCCAGAAATGGTCAAGCCTAGAATGGAACATTAGAGCGACAAGCCATATAGCCCCTGGCACAATTTATTGATTTTTTTTTTTAGCATGAAGATGAGAGATGGGGAAAGTTGCGTGAGAATGTACATGTGGAAAGCATTTATGACCAAATATCAGAAGTTCTAAAAATTGAACAACTTTTCAAGTGTGGTGTTTGCAATCAAATTGTGATGTACACAGAGGATGCTCAAGCAAACGGGTACATTCCCAGGATTGTTGATCCTGCAAAGACCTCACAATAGCAGGATGACTTGGAGCTCTTTCTATTGGTGAACTTTTAAAATAAAATCAATAAAATCAATGTATGTGAACAAAGATAGAGTTGTCCAATAAAAGCCCTTGGTATTCTTTGCTTTATGACTATTGGCAAAAAGCACCTTGTGGATGCTTTAAAGGTACAGTCCAAAATCCTTTTTAAGAATATACACTACAAGAGGGGGACCCGCGATACTCGCGGGGGGGAGAAGAGCTCCGTCTCCTCCATCCCCCCTCAATCTCCCCGAGGCTGCGGCGGTGGCGGTGAGGCCGGTCCTCCACCCCCCACCCCGCCCAGCTCCGACCCGGCCGGGCTCTGTGGCGGCGGCGGCGAGGCCAGTCTTCCCCCCCGGCTGTGAGGAGGCGGAGGAGGAGGAGGCGGCGAGGCCAGCTACAGAGCATTCCCTGCGCATGCGCAGGGGACGCTCTGTCACTTTCGGGGGGATTTAAACATCCCTCTGAAAATTTTTTCAACTTTTTGGATTTTTGTGCACACGTGGGGACCGCCCCACGTGTGCACAAACCTCCCCTCCCCCCCAAGTGTCCCCGGAGCGCTGATTTAAGTATCCGCACTGACGGGGCCACTTGGCTATTAGATATATAGATTGAACATGACTCTTTTATTTACATGATCTTCAAAATCTTTTCCCTCAGTGCCACAAAATATCAATTTCTATTGCTAGTTTAGTTACAAATATATGTGAAATGTTTGTGTTTTTATTATTGAACACTTCTCAAAAGATCTTGAGGCCTTCTAGACAGAAGGATCTTTCCCATACTCCATTTACTGTGGACGCCTAAAAAGCCTAGCTTTCTCTAGTGTTCTTTAGCTGATTTAGTGGATTATATTGGCTAAATCAGTGTCAAATGATCTGAGAGGTCTGGTATTTCTCTTAGTGCACAGTTGCAACGATTGTAATTGGAAGCCAACCCTTGTATTGCTGAATAAAAGCTGAAGAGAATAGTTGTTCAGTTAATCATTCATTTTATAGAAGACTTAACTAATATTGTTAAAATTCATAATTCCTGACAGATTTTAAATGCTAATTTTATTATTTCACAATAACGAAGTAGCGCTTTTGCTTTGCTGAGAAGCATAAACATCAGACATGTTGATAAAATGTCATATTCTAATTCTTTCACATACATTGGATAATGCACTTTCAATGCAATTTAGCAATCATTTGCACTTGGATTTTCCTGTGTTAATGTTTTAGAAATACTAGATCATTGTTTGGTAATATTTGACAAGTCAGGTTCCTAATAAGAAGAGCCTTGCTGGATCAGACTAATGGTCCATCTAGTCCAGCATCCTGTCTCACACAGTGGCCAATCAGTTCATCTAGGGTCAACAACAGGGCATAGAGAATGAGACCTTCCCCTGATGTTGCCTCCTGGCTCTGGGATTCAGAGGTTTAGTGCCTCTGAATATGGAGGTTCCCCTCAGTCACCCTGGCTAGATAAGAACATAGAATATAAAAACAATCCCAGGCACATGGGCCTGTGGAAAGCAGTAGTATAACAGCATTGCTGTTGTGTTTGTGGAATCACTAACTGAGATTCAACACTTGTGGATTCCAGAAGTGGAAGTATTGTTGTATAGGGCTAGGCTGTATTTCCCATTGAGCTCCTTTTGGGTATTTTTAGGCCATTGGAAGTGGTCTTCTAAGCTGCATATTTCTTTATATTTTTACTATTGAAACCCGTTGCTGTTATTGCTCAGATTAAAAATTGATATAATTGTAATGTGTTCTGTATGGGGTAACTTTGAAGAATACTTCGAAAGTGACAGAATTTGGCTGCTGCATTACTGATAGGTGCAAGCTGCCAGGACCGTGTATCTCCATTTGGTATCAACTTCACTGGTTGCCAGTTAGTTTGCAGGTGCAACTCAGAATTTTGGGGACAGAATGTTTTAAAGGCCATCTTCTTCCACATCAGACTACATACACACTTAGGTCATCTGGATAAACCATTCTTTATGTGCCTCCACATTCAGAAGTAGTATGGATGACCATGGAGAGCTCCTTGCCAGTTATTGTAACTGACCCAAGGTCATACCAGCAGCTGTGTGTGGAGGAGTGGGGAATCAAACCTGGTTCTCTCAGTTTAACTCCTAACAACTACACCAAACTGGCTCTCTAAATATGGCTCAAAGCCTAGAGAATAGGGTGTAAAAGTACATTTTAGGGAGACCCTAACTGGGGATTATCATTTTTTTATCTAAAGTGTATACCTGAAAATCAAAGAAGTGGTTTGCTGGTTAAAAATTCAGCAGCAGAACTGAAGAGAAAGTGGAAAGCATAGAAAAGAAGTCAATGTGCCTCTTGCAGCCATTGTCTCTAAGGCTTGGGCATTTTCTGATCTTCGGTCACTAAATATTCCATGAACTTTAATATATGTGTGAGGCGGAATACAGTTTTTTAAAACTGGGAATTCTCAATAGGCTTAAAGTTAAGCACATGTTTAAAATTAATAATTACAGTATTGTAATATGATGAGATTGATCCTGTACCTATTAAAGTGTTGATCCATGAAGTGCAGTAATGACTGCTGACTTGCAGGTGGTCTTTCCAAGCCCTATTCTATCAATCAGGTACGTAGTGATGATGATAGGAACTGAACCTGGAGCAAAGCATGCCCTCTATCACAGTATTACTGTCTTAAAGGAACAAAGAACCACATGCTGCTGTTGATGAGTTGACTTCATACCAACATAAAAAGAATTCATACGCTGTAAAAGTGCCTAATTCAAATTTATATCATTCTCAAGTAGATGTGGAGGTGTGTAGCAGAACTTTAGTACAAACATTTCCATTTACCATTAGGAAATGCATTTGCAGTTATGAAAATAATTATCGTAAAGCTTTAATTAGGTTTGAGAGATCAGAAAGGGGCTATGCTGTAGTTCATGGAAGAAACTGGGGCAGGATTCAGACCCTGGCAAGTAGAAGTAGGGAGAGGCCAAAATTATGCATTCAATCAGAGCAAAGCTATTTATAGAAATTATTAAGATGTACTTGAAATAAAATCAGAATGACACTGTGAAGGCAAGAAATCAAAGGTTATTTATTGGAGATGACATATTCAGCAGACATGGTTTAGGTGTGGGCATACCATATTTCAGATTTCTGCAATACATATTAACATTTTTATTAATAAGGCTGGTTTTAAATGGCAATGGAAAAACCAGCCTTTGTGATAAACTCCTTACCAGAATTTTTGTATTAAAAGGAATACTTATTGGAAATGGCTTTCCTTTTAAAATGCCTGATGTTTATGCAGCTGTTATTTTTTCCCTTTTAAAGTTCATACATTTTAAACAGAGGTGCCAACATTAAAAAATGAATAGAACTAAGGAGTTTATGCCAAAGAATAACATGGATGAAAAGCATGAAGTAGTATAAATAAAAAAAGTTTCCAAGAATGTCAGGACTAGTGCCTTTCTACAAGTTTCACATGAGTGTTCCACAACGATAGCAGTTGAAGAAAAATCATTTTTATTGAAAAAATTGTGCTCCTTCAGTGGCTTAGAGAAGAAGGTTGACATTTTTATTTGTTTAATTAATTAATGTGAAACAGTAATAGATCACAGCAGTCCATTCTTGCTGTGCAATCTTTTGAGAAAGCTGTTTTTTTTAATTTTCTGCAGCACCAGGGGAGTTATAGAAGTGGTTTGTTACTTTGCATAAGTTGTCACCAAGAGTGTGGAACTTGTATTTCCTTTCCTATGCAAATCACAAATTTTTAAAAACATGTTGTTAAACTAATAGAGAAGTAATAAAAACCAGTGTGATAATACATGCAAAACTTCATATTACATCCTCTGTATCCCTGAAGCTCCCAGTTTTGGGTAGCTACAACTGCAACATAAGTACATACATACCCTGGTCTGGAGTATGTATTGTGAACTTTTGTAGAATTCTTTGTTGATTCTGGTTCATAAAGGGTATTAATTGATGGCAAGGAATGCAGTACAATGAGGATCATAAATGGGCTAGACAAGTCCATTAAAAGAAAATGTAGCAAAAATGGGCGTTTAACTTAAAGATAAATGCACTGTTCCTAATGCACTAGAAATATATGAAAGCAAATTCTGTTGTACTCGCTCTGTGGTAAAGGGAGCATCCTTACTGATGGGTGATCCCTCTCATCAAGATTTGGAGGCCAGACAAATCTTCAACTTCCTGTCTCAAAGGGAGGCCTCCACCTCCTTTTTCAGTTCTCTTCCTGTCTTGGATTGAGACAGCCCCATATCTAGACATTTATTTTGTGTGTTGGGCAACTTGGTTAGAGGGAGGAAGGGAGGTATTGCGGCCAATGACACAGGGAGAAAAGGTGTGCACCAGCAACCTGTTCAGGGGAGGTGGGTCCTGGCTCTTCTTCATACAGGTTTCCTAACAGGATGGACTCAGCACTTGGGCCTGCACTGTGGCTCCCAGCAAAGGAGCCACTGGCATCTCCGGTGCCTTCCCACCTCCCTCCTGCCAGCCATTAGCGGCCTCTGGGCTGGGTGGAGGTTGCCAGCCGAACTGCAGGGTGCTCGACAGGCCAATGGGGCAGCATGCCAAGCAGCTGAGTTGAAGTTCTTCCATCACTTTTGCCCCTGAAGGGGGTGGGGAAAGGGTCTCCCTGATGGGAAGAGAAGGGTGAAGCTACCGTCTATGAAGGTGGGCTCCGCTGCTTTCAAGCCAGGTCTGCCACTAAGCACTCCTGGCTGGGCTTTTTCAGTTGCATCTGCAAAGGAGTGCAGCTTTCAGTTTTCAAGAGAAGCTGCCTGGGAAGGCAGGTGACTCATCGTCCCCTTCCTTTGGCTGCGCTCAGCAGAACCAGCCCAGAGCTATCCCTTTGTAGCTCAACTGTCCTTGCTAAATGCACTAAAGCCAGCCTGCTCAGCCTGCTGCCTCAGGTGCATTGCGAATTTAAGAGGGGGCATCGTCCTGTGGGCCCTGTGCTAGCTACTGCCTATTGGGCAACTTGTGATTGAATATCCTTTTCCTTTCATCATTTCACTTTAACCAGTTGGTATATACTTCTCCTTTGGAATGTTACCTTAGTGTATTCTGTGTTCAATTTCTAGGTACCGTTTTAAAGTGAAATTTATGGTACCACTTCTGCTGCGGAAGGCTTGAATTGAAGGAGGGGGTGACCTCCTCTGAGAGAGAAAGGAAATCAGAGAATTGTCTCCTCTTCAAATCCTGATGGATCACCTATCAATCATGATGCCCTCCTTACCTCTGAGTAGAAGGAAATCTACATGAACTCCAATGTTCTAATTTCATTGGAATAGCCGTAGAAAAATTATGGTACTGAACGGAAAGAGAAGGGTAGCAAACACGTTTGATTTGATTCAGCAGACTGAGTTATGTATGTGTCAAGGTCCTCCCTTGCAGCTGCTGCTGCTGCTTTTTTCTCCATTGTCACATCCCACCCCTCTGGGTCTCCCCAAGCCTCAGAACAGGGGTGAAGGGGATAGGAGCAAGGGTTATAGCACCCAAATGTGATCTTGTTTTCCCCAGGAGTTGCTCTTTTAGCTAAGGCAAGCATCTCCTCTCTACTCCCTGGGGTGGTACCGGAGCCTCCCTAAATGCATCCTCCTAATCTTTCAATCAGCCCCAGCCCCACACCCACGTCCTCACCACCTGTGCTACAACCTGGGCTAGGGGTTGGAATACCACTCCTGTACATTGCCTTTACCAGACTGGCCCCCTCCCTGTAGGAACTTCTGCTGGGCCATTGCCTCCTGCCCTCTATGGTGCTCTGCTGGGCTTGGGGTGTTTGGCTGTCCCTGCTGGACCATTGGTGGTGGTGGTAGTGAAGGCTGTTGCACTGACAGCGGGGCTCTGTTGAGACTTCTCCTCCTCCTGCTGCCCTGGGCCTACTGCATTGCTAGATGATGTCCTCGCCCCCAGCAGGCCTGTAGCTACAGTGAGGCATCTCGGGGCCTGGCCCCCGATTTACTGTCAAGGCCCCCCAACTTCCCATCCAGCCCAGGCCCTCCCTTGGGGGGGGGTGCAGAGGTGTGCGTGGGGTGCTCCCTGTCTTATTTAAAGGCCCCTGAATTTAAAAATCCTGGCTATGGGTCTGGCCCCCAGTGACAACAGCCCTGCAGCTTCTGAGAGGAACATTGGGGATTGCTTCTTGTTGGGGAGCTGGGGTGCTCTGCAATGTCTGTGCTGTGTTTTCCTCCCTGACCAGGATCTTTGCTGGGTAAGTGGAGAGGAAGGAGGGCTCATACAGTGTCAGACCCGGCGGCTGCGGTGTCCTACTCAGCTGTAAGGCCGCTGGCCATGGTATGGAAGCTGCAGGGAGGCAGTGGTTGGGTCGGGTGCCACTGACCATAGACAGCATGTGTGTTTTATAAGGATTTTGTGGTTTCCTACATGGAATTTCCAAACCTCTGTACCCTGTCTTTGGTATCTTGTTCATGTGTATATGTATCCTGTAACAGGATAAGCATTGGAGACTAATCATTATCCAAAACTTCAGCACAGTGCTGAGATAGACAGTCATACCTCTGAAGTATGGAAACCAGTCATTGCCGATAAATGTGTCAGATGTGACTCAATGATCTCCTTTCCTCTCTGCTTCCTTGAATTTCATTTTAACCACATTTGTAAGTGGCTAAAATTGAAGAGATGTCGCCTGGGGAATTCCACTTCTGCATTGAGAAACTCAAGAGATCCAGAAATAACTGTATTGCATTCCACACTGATGTATAATCCAAGAGAGAGAAAAAGAAAAAAGAGCCATCACTAACGTTTACAGGTTGTTGCCTAAAGTTCCTACAGTCGAAGAAACTATTTCAGTGTAATTTCCTCCCAAAAAGATGTAACTTAGAATTCAAATAGGCCAACAGATTTATCTAGCTTGCTGTGTGAAAATGTGACTTCCCAACACACATCCACATTCTAGACAGGGATTTAGAGAGCATCTGCTGCACAGATGTATCCCCCCAGTAAAACTCTAGGAATAAGACAGGAATGGAAAAAGTTCCTGCATGACTGCATTCATTCGTACACATAAATGGGAAGAGAATAAAGTATTGATAAACAATACTTAATCATCCATAGAAGACAGAGCTGAAGATTTCTGTAGGAGAATCCCAGACCCAGGGATCACTTTTCACAGATATTGGAATGTACTTTTTTATTTTCAAGGCAGGTCAGTACTTGTATCGCTGTTTATCTAGATAGGTGAAATGTAATTAGAGGGCTGAATGGGTAGAAATTAGAATAGCTTTTGTACTGCAAATAATCATTCCAATAGAGAGGAAATGGTTCATAGGAGTTTCTTTCAGTGCTCCCCCAAAGTTCCCAAATTTTCTCAGAAGGGGAAGTTACTTTTCCTGAAGTTTTGCTGTTCCACTCTAGGCCTTCACCAGTCTAGGACTTAAGGCTACCAGCCAGCAGATGGGGCCTGGAGATCTCCCAAAATTACAGCTGATCTCCAGATGATAGATCAGTTCCACTGGAGAAAATAGCTGCTTTGTACGGTAGAGTCTGGCGCTGTACTCCACCGGGGTCCTTAACCCTCCCCAAACCCTGCCTTCCCCAGCTTCCACCCCCAAAATCTCCAGGAATTTTTTTCAGCTGCAAAACAGTAAGTGCATTATCTGCACATTTGCAAAAAAGTGCTTTATTTAATTTGGGGTAATTTAACCCCCCCCAATATATTTTTTTTAACTTTTCAGATTCTTCTGCAAACCTAGGGGGTCTCCTGGGGTTGTAGAAAAATCTGTTGGGGGTAAACGTGGCCCTGATCCATGGGTTTAGCTATCCGCAGATGGAGACCACACTGGGGGAATAGATTTATAGATACTGTTATAAAAAGAAGAGGCCTTTCCTAGCTGGGAAACTCCCTTGGACCATGGGTTCCATGGAAGGCCCCCTTGGTAGTCATCAGCCACTGCTCAGGAACCTTCTGAGAACATCTAGACTGGCTTGCTGAGAAGGTGTTCTTCTAGCACAGTACTAGACTAATACACATTCTCCATTGGTTCCCAATCAGACCTTCTGTTCAGAAGAATTGGTTAAAAAGTTTGCATGAATTAAAACTCTCTTAGTAGTACCTCCTTTTCCATATTTCCCACAGAGACTATTGTTGTTTTTTAAGATACAGAAATACAATATATATTTTCCTATTTACTTCACAAATGCACGTTTTTGAAATTGATATTGAATTCTGAAGAAATTTCTGTAGGGCTGCCAGGTCCCATCTTCTCCCCGGCGGGGTTTTTCGGGGGGTGGTGTGGGAGGGGCAGGGCCATTCCTGATGTGATGATGTCATGCAGAGTGATGTCATCCTGAGGGACACAGTGCAGCATATGCACATCCCCACTTTTCCCCAACCATTTAAAGGGAACCTTCCCTTTAAATGGTTGGGGGGAAAGTGGGCACAACACTCGCCTGCCCTGCAACCCACACGTTCGTGGCTTGCAGAGCAGACACGCACAGCCTCTGTTTGAAAAGAGTGGGCACCCTGCACACCTGCCCTGCAAGTTGTGAATTTGCGGCTTGTGGGGTAGGAGCAGGCAGCCCTAGCTTGAAAAGAGTGGGCACATGCATGCCTGCCCTGCAAGCCATGAAATCTCAGTTTGTGGGGCAGGAGCAAGTGTCCTCCATTTGAAGTGCAGGCACTGTGTGCACCTGCCCTGTATGCTGTGAATTCACGGCTTGTGGGACAGGTGCGCATAGTGCCCACTCCTTTCAAGTGGGGCCGTGGGCGACTGTTGGGGGCAGAGCTTCCCCCCCGCATGGACACTTCATTCAGCTCTGTCAGTCATACCAAAAGAAAGGCCTTGCTGGAGCCAGTTTGGTGTAGTGGTTAAGTGCACGGACTCTAATCTGGGAGAACCGGGTTTGATTCCCCACTCCTTTACTTGCACCTGCCTGGATGGCCTTGGGCAAGCCGTAGCTCTGATAAGAGCTGTTCTTGAAAAAGAGCAGTTTCTGTCAAGAGCTCTCTGAGCCCTGCCTACCTCACAGGGTGTCTGTTGTGGGGAGGGGAAGGGTTGTAAGCCACTCTGAGACACCTTTGGGTAGTGAAGGGCAGGGTATAAATCCAATCTCTTCTCTTCTTCTTCTATTACTGGATTACTGGAGCTATTAGAATAAAGAAATATTATGAAAATTAGGCCTAGTTTTATTACAGAGCTGATGAGGAGTTAAATTAGTGTGTGTGTGTGTGAGTGAGTGAGCCCTCTAAGCTGAGTTAGTGTGAGCTAGCTCACAGTTTTTTAGCCTCTGGCTCACACTTTTTTGTCTTAGCTCAGGAAGGATGGCTCCAGAGCAAAACTAATTTATGCAGTAGCCAAATCGCCCACTCACAACTTTAATGCCAGTAGCTCACAAGGTAGAATTTTTGCTCACAAGACCCCACAGCTTAGAGGGAGCATTGGTGTGTGTGTGTGTGTTAAGTGCCATCAAGTTGCTTTGAATTTATGCCAACCCTATGAATTAACGACCTCCAAAATGTCCTTTCATTAACAGCCTTGCTCAGGTCTGAGGGCCATGGCTTCCTTTATTGAATTAATCCATATCAAAAATGTGTGGCTAAAGTATTCCATTTCACACTATGTTAAAACTTTTTTGCCCCTTTTATGTGCAAGGACATTGAGTCGTGTCAAAAAGATGGCTAGGCTAGAAACCTTCTCCCTACCATCTATGATCGTGAATTTGTGTGTGGGTGTGTATGGACAAGTCTTCAGCCATATGAGCTCCTTCCAGTAGTATGAATTGGTAGAGTCCAGACACAGTTTTATCACTGCATCTGCTATTTGTCAGAACTATCACTAGGTTACCAGTAACTGTGCTAGGATTTGGGGAGCTTCACAGTACCAGGACCATGAATCTAAAATTTGTCCCTGATTTTTCTTGCCAGGTGTGTGTGTGTGTGTGTGTGAAGAAGTCTATCCAAAGTGCTTTCCTCCATTGTAAAACTTGATATTTCTGACAGAAAAATAAGGATTTACTTTAGTGGTTGCATGCATTATGTCTGCCTTCTCTAGATAATGGTCTTAAAGTGCTTCTTTTTTTCTCCTGCACTTTTCATCAAATCACAATAGTCTTCTTATCCTGGAAAAGAGTTTGTTACTAAATATCAGGAAATATTGGGTTGATGTTAATAGTATTGTTTCTCTGGTGAAGGCTGGAATTTAAGGTTATCATCAATTAACTTAGATTCAGGTGGGGTAGCCGACTTGGTCTGAAGCAGCAGAACAAATGAGTCCCACCTTTAAGACTGACAAAGTTTTACTCATGGTATAAGGTTTCGTGTGCAAACACACTTCATCAGATACAGTGGAAAGAACCTCCTCAACCATTATTTATAGGAGGGTTGTTGTCAGGGAGGATTATTTAGAGTCAAGATGCATAAGTATTGAGTGATTATAGATGAAATTGGATGTAAGAAAGATCTGTGAATACCACCCCTATAATTAATGGTTGAGAAGGTTCTTTCCACTGTATCTGATGAAGTGTGTCTGCACACAAAAGCTTATACTGTAAGCTTTGTTGGTCTTAAAGCTGCCACTGGACTCAAACATTGTTTATCAATTACCTGGGGATAACTATTGAGTCCAATGTAATCTTACCTTACTATCCTAAAAGCAAAGGATTTGCTTGCAGTATTCTCACAGCACATTTCAGATAGATTTATTTTAGAAAAAAAAGTAAGGCAAGTTATGACTCTCAAGTCTAATCTGGTCCAAGGTTCTATTCCAGTGGAACACCTAGCTCATCATATAAGATATGCAGTTTTCCAAAGGATACTGAAAAACAAATGTGTCAGCAAAACCTCCTGGAAAATGTTTGTTTAGGGTCTTGATGGCTGAAATATATTCCTATGCTAGGGTTGCCAGCTCTGTATCAGGAAATGCTTGGAGATTTTGGGGATGGAGCCTGAGGAGGGTGGGGTTTGGGGAAGGGAGGGACATCAATGGGGTATAATGCCATAGAGTCCACCTTCCAAAACAACCATTTTCTCCAGATAAACTGATCTCTGTCACCTGGAGATCAGTTGTAATCCCAGCAGATCTTCAGCCACCATCTGAAGGTTAACCATGTTGAAACTTGATAGACAATTGGAGCTGATTGCCCATTTTTGAACTTTTTGAGAGAATATTAATTCTTCCTGATTGGATTTGATTGCTTGGTTCCGCTCTCGAAAAAGCTGTCAGCAAAATGTGATTTCCTGAAGCTCGCTACCGTGTTGGGAGTCACTGGAACTGACACCTTGATGGATGTACATACTACCTTCGACTCCTGAGCATATCTGGAAGGAATGCAACTTATTGACAAGCTATGATTTGGACTTTATAGACTGATTCCATCAATCATATTTAAAGGACTGTATTTGTGAGTGGAAGCTACACAGTGCTACCACTGAACTATTTTTTGCCTCTATGCTTTATTTTTGTACTATGTGACTTTCTGAATATGGGGTTTGTAGTTGCTTGGCATAATTTGTTTTGAGTGATTTGAGCAATTTATAAACATTCAGTAATAAGTACATTGAGTCTTTTGTAAAACTCTTTATACTTCTTTATTCTGTTAGTTTCAGTACCCAGTGTTTTCGCCCAGTTTTGACCATCTGAAGGTTGGCAACCCTAGCTTAAAGTTTGAGGCCTGGAGATCTGCAGATGGAATGTTAATTCTAAAAAACAAACAAAAAACAACCCTTGTTATATCCTCCAGATAAAAATAGAAAACAACCATTGCCCAGTCTGGCACTTAAATCTCTTGCCGTAGACACTACAACTTCTGGATCATTATAATTTCTTTTATTGTTTAAAAAGGCTAAATTTGACCATAGGGAGTTTTTATACAGTGAGGAGAACTGAAGTTCGATATGAATGCTGATTATGAAAGTCTGCCAAAGAAACTGTATACATAAAAAGAGCATGGCCCTTTCTACACACATTTGTGAACACACTCCTATCCTAGTGAAATACCAGGAACAAATTGTTGGAATTTCCGATAAGGGTGAAAGGGTGTATTCTTCCTGTAGACTAGCACTGAGGGTTGATTAGTAATGGTAAAGATTGTTGCTTTCATTCCTTTTTCTTTTTGGGTTTCTGAAGATATTGGTTCAAATACCAAAGATCTTCTCCACTTCTCCCTGTGACCTCAGTGTCAGTACAGCAGTAGACATTCCCCCTCCCTGCCATGGTGGCTAGATGACATGCTCAGAAAGCAGAGTAGATAAGTAAAGGAGGCCTCTGTCATCTTCCTAGGGAATATTTTAGTCAGCAGAGCTAAAAATGGATAGAGATGTTCTCTTGCTGCCTTTTTCAAATTGCTCAGCTGAAGTTTCCAACAACTCTGCTTTTCCTTCTTATTCAGGCTCCAAAGATTTCTGGCAGCTCACAGTAAAAGAGAGACTTTCAACCATTCAGAGTGCCAACTGCTACTTTAACATCCTCTCTCTAGGTTTTATTTTAGCCAGCCAGTCTCACTATAGTTCCACAGCAGGCCGCCCTTCTTTCACAAGGTTCACTCCATTAGGGCATGCTCCCTAGAATCTGAAGCCCAGGGTTGATATCACATGGTTGGCAAGTCTGTCAATTTTTTTTTGGGGGGGGGGCTATTAGTGGGCGGTATTCTTCCCCCAGTATTTTTTTGCTAAAGCTGCAGTAATTTATCTGGTATTGTGCTTTTAAAAAAGATGTTTGTGTTTGAGAGAGGTAGTATTCTATGTGAATATCCCAAGTTGCAATTAAAAGTGAAGTTGGAGGGCCAGTGCTGCATATTGGTTAGCATGGCTGACTAGGACCAATGAAGCCTTGGTTTTGAATCCCTGCTCAGCCATAAAACTCACCAGATATCCTTGAGCCAATTTCCCTCTTTTAGCCAAACCTCACAGGCTTGTTGTAAGGATACAATGGTGAAGAAGATAATCTTTTATGCCGCACCAAGTTCTTTGGAGGGTTAGTAGAGATTAGACAAAAGAAGAATGTTTCATATCCTTTAAGAACATAAGAACATAAGAGACGCAAATGTTGGATCAGGCCAAAGGCCCATCCAGTCCAACACTCTGTGTCACACAGTGGCCAGAAATACCAGTGCCATCAGGAGGTCCAGCAGTGGGGCCAGGACATTAGAAGCCCTCCCACTGTTGACCCCCCCAAGCACCAAGAAGACAGAGCATCACTTGCCCCAGAGCCCCTAGCTATACCTTGTGGCTAATAGCCACTGATGGACCTCTGCTCCATATGCTTATCTAATTCCCTTTTGAAGCCATCCATGCTTGTAGCACCCACCACTTCCTGTGGCAGTGAATTCCAAGTGTTAATCACTCTTTGGGTGAAGAAGGACGTCCTGGCTGATCTGTTTTCAATACCCTTCCTAATAATCCCCAGCATAGCATTGGCCTTCTTTATTGCAGTCACACACTGTCTCGACATTTTCAGTGAGTTATCCACTACAACTCCAAGATCTCTCTCTTGCTCAGTCTCTGCCAGTTCAGACCCCATCAATGTGTATTTATATTTAGGATTTTTGGCTCCAATGTGCATCACCTTGCACTTGGCCACATTGAACCCCATTTGCCATGTTGACGCCCACTCGCCCATCCTTGACAGATCCCCTTGGAGTGCCTCACAATCCTCACTGGTTTTCACCACCCTGAACAACTTTGTATCATCCGCAAATTTAGCCACTTCACTGCTTACTCCCATCTCCAAATCATTAATGAACAAGTTAAAAAGCAGTGGACCAAGTACTGATCCCTGCGGTACCCCACTGCTTACCACCCTCCACTGAGAAAATTGCCCATTTATACTCACTCTCTGTTTTCTATGAATTAGCCAGTTTTTGATCCATAAAAGGACTTGTCCTTCTATCCCATGATTTTTGAGCTTACTTAGGAGCCTTTGATGAGGAACTTTATCAAAAGCTTTCTGGAAGTCAAGGTAAACAATATCTATTGGATCCCCCTTGTCCACATGTTTGTTCACCCCCTCAAAGAACACTAATAGGTTAGTGAGACAAGATCTTCCCTTACAGAACCCATGTTGAGTCTGCCTCAATAGGTTTTGTTCATCTATGTGCCTACTAATTCTTTCCTTAATAATGGTTTCCACCAATTTACCCGGTATCGACGTCAGACTGATTGGCCTGTAATTTCCCGGATCTCCTCTGGAACCCTTTTTAAAGATGGGAGTGACATTTGCTACCTTCCAATCCTCAGGAATGGAGGCAGATTTTAAGGAAAGATTACATATCTTTGTCAGGAGATCCACAAGTTCACATTTGAGTTCTTTCAGAACTCTCGGATGTATGCCATCTGGGCCTGGTGATTTATCAGTTTTTAAGTTGTCTATCAGTTTTAGGACCTCCTCTCTCGTTACCTCAATCTGACTCAGGTCTTTCAACACCCCTCCTGAAATCAGTGGTTCTGGAGTGGGCAAAATATTTTATTAAGATTTTTACAGATAAAGACAACAAACATCAACACAAAAATGGAATAATTAAGACAGTTTTTTCACAAGGTCTTTTACCTCTCAGTGTATCAGTTTAGCATAAGATAGCACAGGCTTGCCAAAATTTGTTAGTTGCATAGAGCACTAGTGCTTATTGTATACATTGGCTTACTGGCTTCAGATGAGGTCTGTGAGGAAACCAGCACAGGAACAAATAAAAAGGTTCAAAATTTTGTAAACAATATGTTATCATTATTGACCTAATCAGTAAAGGTGGTTTTTCATAAGTGTGGAGCAAATGAATTAGAAAATGTGTCCAAAATATAATTTTAAAAATATTGTTCTGACATAATTCTATTTCCTTGGGTCTACAGTTGCCTTTTGGTCTGACCTTCTGGTACTTACATTGACTGTTGAAGGACATGATTCAAACTGTCCCAGATCCAGCAGCTCATATCAAGGTAAATTTTATATTTCTATTGATAGTTAATGGTTTTATTACATTTTGTTGTTCAGTCGCACAGTTGAGTCCGACTCTTCGTGACCCCATGGACCAGATCATGCCAGGCCTTCCTGTTTTCCGCCATCCTCTGAAGTTTGCTCAATAGGGTTAGGGTTAGGGTTTTATTACATACAAGTATAGTAATCCAATCCAGATCCAGTTCTTCTCCAAACAGGTTCTGGGGAATGAAGGAGGGAAGATGCTACAGAACTTTTCTTCCTCCAGTAGCTGGTGCCAGTTTTATTTAGTTGCTTAGTGAGCCCCTTGTCTTGGAACATGAGGCACACTATGGGAATGTGGTGGAAAGAGAGAGATCAGGAAAGGAAACTGATGGTATGCGGTTTGACTTCAGTGCTAGTGGGAAAAGGACCAACATGTGAAGGCAGCTTTGAGCTGGCTCTTCTCAAATCCACCCCTACCCCCCATTCCTCAGCCATTTCTGTGCTTTCACCATTCTTCCATTGCCATGAAAAAAGAGACATAAGTTGGGCTTAGGGCTGTGGGGCTTAGGGCTGGGAATGGTGACCACCTCAAGGAGCCTCTTGGGTAAGCTCCTCCCTGAGGCTGTAGGGCTTCAGGGGTAGGCGCTCCTGGGAGGTGACCTGTGTGCTGGACTGCCGGTTGCGGGCCAGAGACTTGGCCCTAGACTGGGGCTAGTGACTTGCCCATACATCTAGACAAGGAGGTTGGCTAGAATGACACCTGCCTTGCCTGTTCTGCTCCCACTTAGTTTCCTTGCTGTTGATTTATTATGCAAATAAATAGTTAATAAAGTGGTCCTTGTTTGAATTCCAAACAGTTTTCTGTCTCTTTATTTCCGGCTCAGGGGGCAATGTGATCTTCTTCTATTTCCCATTCCAAATGACTATTGCAAAATGAAAAAAATGGGAAATCTTAAGCTATGCCAACTCTATGATCTAAAAATTAACTATTGTTTTGAGCATAAAGCATCTTGAGGAGATACTTTTCATTACCAACTAGACATTACAAGAATTAACTTTACACTTCTGAACAGTTCTTGCTTCTCAGAAATGGATGTTTTATTCAAACCAAAAATATTACATCATTTGATATAAGTTACAAAGGTTGTTGATTTTTGTAATGGATTTGAAGTAAGGAACTTTCAAAAAGTCCAGTAACTGAATTATTGAATAGTCACAGTTTCAAGATCAATTTTAGCAGCAAGCATTTTGGACTGACAGCAGGGTGTGTGTTTTATGTGTCACGGAAGTGTACCATTTTATTTTATTACTGAGAATGAGCATTTGGATGTGTCATTTTGGGGAGGTGTCATAAGCTACATATAATATTCCACAACAGACCATTGTTCTCTTCATTCACTGCCTAATTTAAAATTCTCACATTCTTCGTACTATTCTGTAACTGGCTTATTTGTCTCCAAAGATAAACTCCATTAAATGTATATGTGGCCATGTGAACTTGTCTTGGATGTACTCTTATATTCAGTTTCATCATACATTTGGGGAAAAGATGTTTTTTCCAGAACTGCAAGCAAGAAATTTAAAAGCTTATTTATTTTACTTTATTTATTTGAAACAAATACAACGTCATAAAGATAAAAACAGCAGTAAAAGCACCATAAACAACAAATCAAATAGTATCAAGCAGCAAACACTACATATGTATGGTAACTTTACTTGTTGGATACTCTATACTGAGGGAAATTTTGGTGGCATTTCCAAAGAATAGTTTTAAACACCATTCTTTCTGCTGTCCCTATCTCAATATATAGATAAACTTTTTAAGAAAAAGAAACTGAAAAGAATGGGTTCTTTGTTTTATAACTCTCAGGATTTCTGGGCAAATGCAAAAAACTTTGCCAACAGCCAGATGCAGAACAGTGCTAATGATGTGTTCAAAGGGCAGCATGTTACTTTAATCTTTTCCGTGAATATGATAGGAGTCTGTTTATAGATTTTAATGATTTCTATTAAACATCTAGGGCTGCTGAACATCTCTGTATCCCATTTCCTGGCCTCTTCCACTGTTGATAGAGGGCTAGAGGAGTTGCAGAATCTACACTAGGATGTAATACTTCTGTGTGCTACTAGGGTTGCTGTTGACTGCCTGGAGGGGGGGGGATGTGTTTGTGTGTTAAGTGCTGTCAAGTCACTTCAGACTTATGGCGACCCTATGAATTAATGACCCCCAAAACGTCCTTGCTCAGATATTGCAAACTGAGGGCTCTTTGCTTCCTTTACTGAGACTATCCATCTCATGTTGGGTCTTACTCTTTTCCCACTGACTTCAACTTTTCCTAGCATTATTGCCTTTTGCAGTGACTCGTGTCTTCTCATAATGTGACCAAAGTACAAGAGCCTCAGTTTAGTCATTTTAGCTTCTAGGAAGAGTTCAGGCTTGATTTGATCTAGAACCCACATGTTTGTCTTTTTGGCGGTCCACATTATCTGTAAAATTCTCTTAAAAAACCATGTTTCAAATGAATCAACTTTCTTCCTATCAGGTTGCTTCATTGTCCAACTTTTGCACCCACACCCATACATAGTAATGGGGAACAGTATAGTATGAATTATCTTGATTTTGGTCACCAGCAACACATCCTTAGACTTAAGGATCCTTTATATCTCCTTCATGACTGTCCTTTCCAGTCTCAATCTTCTTCTGATTTCTTGGTTGGCAATCTCTCTTTTGGTTAATGATGGAGCCAAGGAATAGAAAATTTCTACAAATTCAGTTTCCTTACCAGTAGAAAAGAGTAGGAGTCCAGTAGTACCTTAAAGACTAAAAAAAAGCGTGGTAGGATATGAGCTTTCATGAGTCACTTCTCACTTCTTCACAAAAGTTCATACTCTACCAAAAATTTTGTTAGTCTCCAAGGTGCTACAGGACTCTTACTCTCTTCTACTCCTACAGACCGACTAACACAGCTACCCATCTTAATTTCTTGATTGTTATCGTCAGCCTTATAGTTGATTTTTAACTATTATTGTAAGCCACCTTTAACCAAGAGGAAAGGCTGGGTATACATATTTTAATAAATAAACAAGCAAAGTTGTATAATTCCTCAGTAGTCATTACTTTTGTCTTCTTGATGCTCAGCTGTAATCCTGCTTTGGCACTTTCTGCTTTAATTGTCATCAGTAATTGCTTCAAGTCTTCACTATTTTCTGGCACAAATGTGGTGTCATCAACATACCTCTAATTGTTAATGTTCTTTTCACCAGTTTTCACTCCACCTTCATCTAAATCTAATCCAGTTTTCCTTATGATATGGTCTGCATATGGACTGAACAGAGAGGGAGATAAAATGCATCCTTTTATGACACCTTTGCTAACTGGAAACCATTATGTTCCTCCACATTCTGCCTATAAGTCATGATGTTTTTTCATATTCTGTCTTAACAGTAGCCTCTTGTCCAGAGTATAGGTTGTGCATCAAAACAATCAGATATAGGTTGTGCATCAAAACAAAAAGATATGTGGCACACCCATATCTTTTAAAACCAACCATAGCTTTTCATGATCCACACAGTCGAAAGCTTTGTTGTAACACAACACAATGCAACACAAGATGATTTTCTTCTGAAATTCTCTTGTATGCACCAGTAACCAATGTAAATCTATATGGATTTTGAGGAATGATTTTATAATCAGGACCAGGTAAAATGTAACATTTCGTGTCATCTATTCCTTGCTGACCAACCTTTTGTTTCCATTGAATATACATATTTTTCATGCTTTCTTGTTGACACATTTGGGACAACTAAACTAAATTCAGAATAAGACTATAGAAAATGTTATTAATTTTTATTCAGTGTTTAAACAAGCAACTGCTTATCTGTAAAATGGGACTTCCACATGTGGTAAATGAAAACTTGTACAACCAGTTATTGCCATTATAAAACAGAAATGTATGTATTATTGCATGAGCAAAGGAATAAAATGCCAGATAATGACTATTGTGATTAAACCAGCCAAACTTTATTAAATGAACATGGTATTTAAGTTCAGGTGGGGTAGCCATGTTGGTCTGAAGCAGCAGAACAAAATTTGAGTCCAGTGGCACCTTTAAGACCAACAAAGTTTTGGTCTCAAACTTTATTTTGGTATTTAGGGTTAGCTACTAAAAGGAGGCAGGCAGGATCCCAACCCAGAGAGGTGTCCAGGTGGACATGCATGGATAATTAACCAGGATTCCTCTTGGTACAACTAAGCTCACCCCACCTATTCTTGGATGTGGATGCTAAAGTTAACTAAGCTTTCCATTGGAACTACTTGCAACCCCAGCTGGTTATATAAAACTTTTCCTAATAAACAGTTCCACATATGAGACATTTAGCCCTCTATCCTGCCATTCTTTATCCTACTGAGATGCAGAGGTCATTTCGGGGGGGAACGCAGGGGAACCCAGTTCCCCTGGGTGAGGTGCAGGGGGGCGGGGCACATGACAAAGCCCCGCCCCCTGCTTCCGGCCGCCCCGCTTCCAGCCCTCATTCAGCCAGGAGGAGGCAGGAGAAGAGGGAGGGTAAGTTGCTTCCTCCCCGCCTCTCCCCACCCCTGCCTGCCTGGGGCCAGGGAGGGCCTTGGTGGGGCTTCCTCACACTCCCGCTGGCCTTGCAGGTCCACCGCCAGGCCCCTGATGTCAGGGGGTGTGGCATATGCTAATGAGTTATGCTAATGAGTTCCCCTAGCTCTTTTTCTACGAAATGACCCCTGCTGAGATGTCCTGTTGGGAATCTGGCCTCACTGACCTCACTTCTTTACATTCTTTTATGTCTGCACTCTGCACTGATTCGTCTTCAAAAGTTTTGATACATAGATACCAATAAAATTGAATTTAAAAAAAATCAGTCATCTTACAGGTGACATTTCCTAGGCCTATCCAGAAAGAGGAATTCCCCAGAGAAGACGAAAAATATCTCAACCCCCAGAGATGGTTAAAACAGCCATAAAAATGTTCCAAGCTTCCATAAAGAGCAGCCAACCAAAGCTCTGTGTGCTCCATTACTTAAGTATACCCTGAAAATCTTTTTGGTCTCTGAGATGCTACTGGACTCAAATCTGTCTAGGATTTATTTATTTATTTATTTATACTTTCAATTTTTATACCTCTCAATCCCGGAGGCTCTGAGCGGTTTTACAAGCATTTTACATTCCTAACTAGGGCCACATACAATGTATATATATAGGGAGGTGAGTGCCTACCAGGCACCCTGCCAGGTCCTAGTCTCTCACTGGCAGGGTGTGGGGAGGCAGGGCGATGTCACCGCACGCAACATTCCCAATGTGACATCATCACATTGGGGACATTGCACTGGGTCATGGCTGTTGGGGGCAGGGCTTCCCCCCATCAGCCAGCTGGCCAGGGGCAGACAGGAGCCCACAAAATTGGGGGTTCCCCTGCTTCCACCTGGGGGCTGGCAACCCTAAATCTGGCTCCCTAAGAATATTTCTTCATTTTGCTGATTGACTAACCAACTGATCAGCTCAGTAGATTTGGTTATAATGGTCTGCAATAAAGTCTCACAATTCTTGGGAGACAAGGCCCAAAGCCTCTTGATTTAATGAAGCCAGAGAGCCAATCTCATTCCTTGGTCCCCTTCAAATTCCTCATATTCTGCAGGCAAGAATTGTGAAGTTGCAGTAATACTAGTATTCCTGGTAATAGTGGAAATAATTACATATTTCATGCTGAATTATATTTTCTTTACAATGCTAGCCCTTCTTAGATTTGCCATTTGCCCACCCATGATAGGTAAACTGCCGCTCTTTTAAGAAATTGAGGAGTGGGAGAAAATTTTTTAGGAAGTGGTCTCTATAATGATGCTCTAGGAATTTCTTCATGTCTCCTTGGTCTTTACTATCGAGATTAGTAGGGATGCCTGAAATCTGCCAGTTTGGCTCATGCCCTGTTCACCAGTTGTGAACAGAGACATATTTTTTCAATGATTGTTTCAGTAGTTTGTCACTACAGCATAATTGGCTTTTTTGCACATGTGGGTACTCACAGTACCTGACTGAAGTCTGCTACCTCTCCATCTTTGCGACATAACTGCTCTGCTCAGCAGATAATTGTTTAAATTGATAATTAGATTATCACAAATCCTACAAATTAGTCAACAGTAAATGTTTTCTTTCACTAAAGTCCTACCATTTGGTGTTCATCTAAGTAATCCTGATGGCTGCTGATCAGATGAATCAGCAGCATCCTTGTGCATGCATAAAAGTGGTATATGAAACAACCTGCTAAAATAATGCAGTGTTTCATCTCATGTGAAACAACTATGAATACCGATTAGTTTTAGTTTCAAGTATCTATAGTTTGGATAGAAAAGAGTCATTTAAGTATGTCTGAGACAGATGTTTTGTAGAAATACTACAGTGTATCACAGGATGGTCAGATCCAAAGCAGACAGTAAGAACCACATGTTCAGTCTTACCAAAAAAGGGGGGGGGGAAGGGACATAGACAGGCAGAAATGCAGACAGAGACAACGTGTCTTTCCTGAGGACCAGCAAAATTGTGGGAGCATTCTCTTCCACATGTGCATTGATATGTGTGGATTGTGTTAGCCAGATGTTTGGATGAATCCTATATCAAGAACTGCGAAGCCAAATTCCTTCAGGCAAAATCAAATCTCAGCGTTGAAATTAAAGACTTATCATACTAGTGTGAAAAGAGTTTTAAAAATCTTTCCCAGTGTAACAATTAAGAATCACACTCTGTTTCCTCATTCACAGAGTGCAGGTTTATTTTCTTATTACTAATATCATTTTGCACTTGGCATCTTCCTAGGAAAATAAGTCTCTCATCGTTTAGCTTACACTCTTTGTAAGTGCTTCCAGTGAAATGTGTTAGAGTGATCAGTGTGGTGATCAGTGGCACACATTTCTATATAAATTAAAATTCTGATATAATAAACTGAGAAATAAGCTTATAAATTAATCTCATAAAAAGCAGAAATAGAAAGATACAAACCTATATTGGACTTCCTGTAATAGTGGTTATAAATATTAATTTGTTTGAAGTTGATGATCAAAGTATGTCAACATCTCTGTAATGCCGTTTTTAAAAAATCCTGTTAAAAACTGTATCTGTAAATACATTATATTTTGCTTATGTAAACAGAAGTGTTCTAGTAGACAGAATATCTTGATTATCTTGGGAATGCAGTAGTTTCTAGTGTCCTTTCTTTAGTTTCAGTTCTTATGTAGAAAATATATGGGTGACTGCCTATGTGCACATATATCTAATTTTTTGCTATCGTATCTTTTTGCTATCTTATCTAATTTTTTGCTATAAAAAGAGATGCAGCCACTTGCCTATTTTTTAAAGGGAAGATAATATACAGTTCTACAGTGGGAACCAAATTGTTTAAAATACAACTGTGGTGATCAGTCATTAGCAATGCATTGTCAAATTCAAAAGAAGTGTTAATAAGGTATTCCTCCACAAATCTTCATGGATCTTTTTTTGCATCTTGATCTATCTACTATTTTAAGAGTCAAGATATACAAAGGAAATAGTGGCATCATACGTGATGAGAGATAATAAAGAGAATTATAGTTAAGATTGTTTTGAAAGATTACTGAAAATAGCATTGATCAACTATGGTATTTCAGCATAGACAGAAAGATATTTCAGCATAGACAGCATGGTACAGTGGTTAGAGTGTCAAAGTAGGATATGATGGGAGACAAAGGGTTCAAATCCCCACTCTGCCATGCAAGCATGCTGGGTGACCTTAGACATTCAGACTAACCTACCACAAGGGTTGTTATAAGGATAAAATGGAGGAGGAGAAGGAGAACTGTGCAAGTTGCTTTGGGTCCCCATTGGACAGAAAGGCACAGTATAACTGAAGTAAAATAAAATGAAAGAAAGAATGATTTGGGGATACGACCTGGGTATTGCAACCAAAATATGAACCACGGTAAATTTTCAGTTCTATTCAGTATAATTAAGCTGTAGAGAAAGTATAACATTTCAGTCTTAGTCTTTCCACTAAAAGAAATGTCCTATACAGATAATGTGGTCATCATTTCAGGTCCTTCTTCATATTCCACCACTTTAGATAGGTGCCCATGCAAGAGGGAGGGTCTTAGGAGAAACCCTCCTCTCTGCAGCTGCTGCCATCCTTGGACATTTTCATTGACAGATTTTAGCTTGCTTTATATTGACTGCTATATGGTTTTTGTTTCACTGTTTACAACAGTTTAAAGCTCTTTGCAATGGTTAGGGACGGAAGGCAGATGTTCGCGGTGTGAACGCTGGTAAGTACACCGATTCCAGCCGGCACCTATACCATTGTAAATGCCCCGTCTGAACGCACCCAGAGTTATTTCAACTGGCTCTCCCGTCCCACCAAACCATGGCCAGACCACTTCCCTTCTCTGTGCTTTATCCACACAGGTGTTGTTAGAACTGCCTTATAAACTAGTCATTTTATCAGGGTACTGATATTCCCTATCAAGAAAAGACATTTTCTTTCTTATCCACTTGTGCATTTTTAACATATGTTGGTACCTGTACACTCTAGTATGTAAAGCTGAATGGGATTGCTGCCAACTTTACAGGCTATTTGACCATGTGGTGTATGAAAAAATGCAAAAACGAAGCACATACTCCGTGAAAGTATGACAATATAAATTTTAGTTGCAATGTTTATGCATTGGTTGTTAGTCTAATGTTCAGCTCTTATTATGTGCTGTATAAAAATGTTTCACAACCATTGACATGTATTTGTCTGGAATAAAGTACAGTTTTCCAAAAATTAGAAAAATTCTATTTTGGAATTTCTAACATCAAATGCTATCTTACAATTCTTGTTTGTCCAGGTACTTGGATTTGAGCTAATGTAATAAGTGATATTAAATCAGCTTTAAGTCAAATAATTTGGCTTAGTTGTGTTGTGCATCAGGCCATATAATGGCAAGACTGTTGGTTTTAGTTCTTTTGGCTTTGGATACACAGGGAGATTGTTCTGTAGCCAAAAGTGTGACTGACTTGGCTAGGCAAAGAGTTTCCTCTGTCGTTGTCTTCATTTTAAAAAAAAAGCATGTGGTTATGGTTTAAGATCATTATTTTATTTGAGAGGCAAGAACTTTTCAGAAATTACAAGAATACTTGCATGAACAGGAGCTCAGTATATGATATTTACACACTTCCATCTAAGACAGATAAACCCTCTATGTTCTGTGGCAGGTAAAGAAAACTTTATATTCAAGATGGAAGAGCTCCTGAAATTGTTCATAGATAAAACAAATGGAGACCCGCAAGAAACTTGCGGAATGGTTATCCTATTCCTCACACCTTGGCTTCCTCCTGTCTCCCTCTACCTCTCTCACACTCTCCCTTCTGCCCCCCCCTTTTCTTTTTCTCCTCCAGCTATGGCATTATACTGATCGGTAGTTCCTTCCCTCCTCAAATCCCACCCTCCCCAGGCTCCACCCCACAAATGTCCAGGAATTTCCCAACCTGGAGTTGGCAACACAATTTCCTTCCCACCCAACAGCCAAGCTACCTTTATCTGCCTCTCTGTCTGCAACTTTCCATCTCCACACCCCTCCCCCACAGCCTCTACCTAGGAAAATTACAGTCTTTCTCCACAGTGGGAACCAAAGCAGCTTACATTATTCTCTCCTCCTTTTTATCTGCACAACAACCCTGTGAGGTGGGCTAGGCTGAATGTATGTGACTGGTCCAAAATAACCCAGTCAGCTTCCACCGCAAGATGGGGATCTGAACCTGGGTCTCGCAGACCCTAATCTGAAGCTTTAAACGATGCACCGCACCGGCTTTCATACGGTGGCTGCTGATGAACAGTAGCAAGCAGCTGGGCCTACTTGAGTCATGCAAATCAGGTGGTATCAAGTCACCCAGAGGGTGCTGCCAAGGGATGCCAGCCTCCAGGTGGGACCTGGGGATCCCCTGTAATTCCTGCTCATTTCCAGACTACAGAGATAACTTCCCATGGAGAAAATGGATGCTTTGGAGGGTGGACTCTGTGACATTGTACCCCACTGAGGTCCCTGTCCTCCCCAGGCTCCTCCCGCAAATCTCCAGGAGTTTCCCAGCCTGGACCTGGCAACCTTATCCAGAATCCCCTGTCGGTGGCCAGGGGGGGAACCTGGCAACCCTAAAGTGCTGGCAGGCCTAGGCTTGGCAACCTCTAAGTGGGGCCTGAAGGAAACCCCCCCCCCAGACTTACAACTGAACTGAAGGCAGCAGAGCTCTGTCTCCCTGGAGAAAATGGCTGCTTTAGAAGGTGGACTCTGTGGCATTATACCCAGCTGTGGCATTATACCCTTCCCCAATCCCACCTCAAAACCTCTAGGGACTCCCCAGGCCAGGCCCCAAGGCTCCCTCCCTCCCTGAAAGGCCAGAGGAGGCCTGGAAAGGGCCCTTCCCCCACACCCTTTGACGCACAGAGCCGGTTAGAAGCCTCTCCCCCCCCCCGCCCTGAACGTTCTAACCTCTCTCTCACAGTTGGTGTCTGAAGCAGATCCCTGCAGAGGCCATTTCAAAAGGTTTTGGGGGGGAATTCAGCCGTCCCTGAAGGGTTTTTTCTAGTTTTTGGATTTTTCTGCAGGCACTGGTAGACTACTGAATATGTAAGAAAACCTGCTGGGCCAGAGGGAGCTTCCTTTTCCTGGGAATAAGCATCCGCACACGGCGCCATCTGTTGGAAATTAGATATATATATGAAAGGAATCTGTTGTGGAATTCATAGAACATGTACATTGATCACCATATGATTAATTGTCAGTTTCATTGTATCATCTAATGCAATGATATCTATTGTAATTAGTGCCTTCAGAGCTGCAATTAGAATTACATATTGATAACATATTTTATTACTGTGGATTTGTTCCAGGCACCATGCAATCAATCATATGTAAGAAAGTTCTGAGATAATATAATATTTTTGGATGGTTGCATTAATAGTCAGTTTTTTATGAATTTCAGTTTAAATTGAATTAATAAAAATGAAGGTAGACATTACTAATCTTCTGTTAAAATCACTGAAGCAGATTAAATTACAGTAGATCTGGAAGATAGCTTTTTTACATCATTCTTCATTAATTTTTGTTTGTTTTGTTTTCATGTTGCAGTAGCTTGTTTTAAAGATTTTTATAAGAAAGTATCTGGCCTTTGTCAAGTTAACTTGCATAATTTGTTGCCAGTTTAATTTCATTTCCAGAAAGATTAAAAAGGAACATTGGCAAGTGTTAAAACTACAAATCAGTGCAAATATTAGTGTGATTCCCTTCATTAATCTTATGTTTTGACACTTAATCAGCATCTGTAGCAACACTGGAAATGTGCTGAACAAATTTAATGATCATAGTAATTCTCTGGCATTTCACAACCTTCCAAAATGTGGTTGATGTAAACATTTGTTAAGCCTGGAGTAATAATGATGTAATTTGTCCTATAAACATCTTGAGAACCCCCAGTGAAACTTATTAATCTTAGTACTAGTATTTACAAACAAGCTTCTCTCGAACTTTTGTGTAGAAAAAATCTGTTGTCTTAAAAATATGGCACTTACATTTCTTAGGATTTTTGAAGAGAATATGCAAAGAGGCTTGAATACTTATTTTAATAGGTAGGTACCTAGCTTCATTACACTTACCAAAGTTAATGAAAAGGTTCATGATGTTCCTTGCAGTCTTACTAACTCCTTTTAAGGCATGGGGAAATAAACAGAGCAGTGGAGATGGACAGGGTGAGGAGGTCCTTTAAGCAATGGGCAGAAGTTTGGTGGCATGTTGGAATAAACAGAGTTTTTGCCACAGTCCCAACAATAATGATTTCTTACTTCACGGGGCATATTGCCAATAAATACCTGTTACCAAAAATGGGTTCTGATGTAACATACTAAGAGTCGAAATGCTTTCGTTATTTGTTATTATTATCTCTGGGGCTTTAAGTTCAAAAATACATGGATGATACTGTAACTCTTTTGTAGGAATGTCGAGTGTTTATTATTGGATTCTTTGCATGTTCTTGTTTGCTTTGTTATGAAAAATGAATAAAGAGAAATTTAAAAAAAAAATAATGATGATATATAATAGTTATTCATTGTCTTGTACAAGTACAATCCACTATGATTTCAATCTTGGCAAGAACTATGGATAACTTCAGTTTCTTTTGGCCTTCTTTCCTACAGAACTCTATTTGGGAGCTCCAGTTGTGTGCATGAATCGTGAATACATAGATATTGGGGTACATGCTAGTATCTGGTGAGATGTAAGAGATTGTTGTCATTGTTATGTTGGCTGAAATGTCTCATTTGCCCAATATCATTACTGCTGGACTATTGACACAATTGTAATGTTTTCCACTTTCCTGTAATGCTGATAATAAATTGTGCTATGAGAGCTTTGGTGGAAAGAATAATTTCATTTACTTATTAATGGAAACAGTAGAAAAGAGCAAGAATCTAGTAACACCTTAAAGACTAACAAAATTCATGGCAGGCTATGAGCTTTCGTGAGTCACTGCTCACTTCGTCAGATATTAATGGAAAGTTATTGTTACCTTTGTAAACTAGGCACATTGGGTGATCATCAGTCAATCACTGTTTATTTAAAACCAATTGATATCACAAATTGCTATATAAGTGTCGAGTCTTAAGTCTGAAGGCTGTGGGCTTGGTGCGGTAGGGTCTTTCAGAGCACAACTTTTAGGCTAGCAAGGTCGGCTGTGGCCTCAGATGATGCAGGAGAAGGGGGCTGGCATACACCCAAGTCTCTCTCTCTCCTGCCCTTGGGTTCCCTTCCCTGTTGCTCTCTCTATCCGTCTAGGACTCTCCCATGTTGTTCCTCCCCAGCCAGGCTTGAGCTCCCTGCTTAAGTCTTCCCTCTTGGGGCAAGGCCCCACTGAACCTGACAATCATGCCTCTCCCTGATGAGGGTCTGTTTGATGGTGAACCCACTCCCTAGCCTTACCCTCGGTGTGGCTTTACTGACACACCTGTTTCCAATCCCTCTTTGCTGCCCAAGCTCCCACCCACCATGTCCCCATCCCCACTGCCTGTGTTTGCTCCCCATGAGGGAAGCCTCTCCTGCACTCCCTGTCTGAGCCTGAGAGATGCCAGTAGCACCTCCCTGAGCTGTGAGATGTTGCTGCCCATTTTAACTTCTGCGAAGTGTCTGGTAACAGTATTAACAGTTAAAATTATTACAGTTACATCTGCTCCAAAGCATTGGCTACACTAAATTGTCTCCATAAGAGGGAGTAACAAATGGACTGAAAAAAAAATGACAAGTGATCCTATAGACTTCCAAAACAAAGAGACTGTATGGATAACATATTTGTTCTGATCATAGAGCTTGAGGAATTTCAGACAGACGATATAATCTGGAAGAGGAACGGTTCCCAAACGGTTTCTGGTCTGTCATTTCAGCCAGAACCGTTTTAGAATCGGTTCCCTACCGGAATATATTTGTAATTTCACACACAAACGCGTCTGTCCCATTTAGGAAACGGGGCTGAAGCGTTTTACCTGTCAACCACTTCCAAGTAGCCTTCAGTTTCCTCTCCCGGTTCCGATGCGCTTTTTCCCGCCGTTTTTCGCCCGCGCGGATGATCTCCAGCTTTTTTTTTGGAACGTTCGCTTTATTTATTTATTTATTTATTTATTTAATTTCATTTATACCCCGCCCTCCCCGCATGCGGGCTCAGGGCGGCTTACAACCATAAGGCACAGAGTGCAATAAAATACAATAAAACAATTTAAAACAATTTATACATGGGCGCGCCCAAGGATCCCGCGTGACTAAAACCCTTTATATCATTATAGTGCTATAACGGTATAAGGGTATAATGCAACAGCATTATATCACCCCCACTGGAATGCCTGGAGTGTTGTGTTATAGCATTATAGTGCTATGGCGCTCTAAAGCGAACATTTTTTAAAAGCTGGTGATCGCCCGTGCAGGCAAAAAACAGTTGGAAATGGGAAAAAGTGGTGCAGTCTGAAATGGCAAACTGCTTCAGATCTAGCTCTTTACCGGAAGGGGAAAGCCATGTGTGAAATGGCAGCCCTATACCGGTTTACTCCACGACGGATCAAAAACGGCTTCAAACCAGCTTAAAAAGGGTAATGTGAAATTCCTCCTTGTCTTTATCACACAATCCAGAAAATATATCATAAATATTTTTCAATTGTTTGGCTATGAAAGTAACAATAGTGAACAATGTAAGACGTTATGCACAGTGTCTCCTTCTCCCTATTACTAATATATCTCCTTCTCCTTATTATAAGAGTCTATAGAATAAAAATAATCTCTCACAGATCAGACTCAAAGGGTTGTTGTGGGATACCATTTGTCTCCAGTGTTGGACCTGTCCTGAGGAGTTTCACAGGATGCAGTTCTTTCCCTCCTATGCTTTTCAATCTCTATGTAAAGCCCTTAGGACAAAACAGTCATAGCTCTGGGGTTAGATGTCATTGATAAGTGGATGATACCCAGCTCTGTATATCCCTATACAAATCCCCTGATGATGCCGTAGAGGTCCGAAGTAACTGCCTGGCTGCTGCGGTAAATTGGCTAAGAAGGAACAAATTGAAACTAAACCCTGAAAAGACAGAGATAATACTGGTTATGCTTTGCTTCAGTTTCTGTTTTTAGATTCCTAATTGGTTCTACAACCCTAATCCTATCACATTGTTTGTTGAATGTCCCATCCGTTGACTGTGTTGACTCACTCTGTGTAATCTGCCTTGAATCCAAGTTAAAGAGGCAGGCTATAAATAAATTTTACAAAATGTGTTCCTAATGCTTTTCCTGATCCCGGCTAATTTACATTTGAAGCAGTCAATAGGAAGGCAGGATGGTTGTAGTTTGCTATTTAAGGGACTTTGCCTCTGGCTCCTTTCCTCAGACATAGCATCCTCCCTCTTTGCTGGGTTGGTAGACTTAAAACTGGTGACCTTTTGGGGGTATATAGGAATTACTTATGAAAATGATTGCCTTTGATGCTGTTTCTCTGCTCCTTCTACTTCACTCTTTATGTCATGGGAGTGACTTCCTAGGAACCTAGTTGGGTTGATGGCATAGGCATTTGTCACAACTGCTGATTACAGTGTGGGTAGAGCAGTTGAGTTAGAAGAACTAAAGTTTTATAACCATACTGAGACATCCATTCAAAGGTGAAGCAATGATACACAGGATCTTGGGGCTAATGTGACTTTGGAGATTGTGAAAGAACACCTCCTTGGAACTTCCATGATCGAAAGAGTTCTGCC
This sequence comes from Gekko japonicus, assembly GCF_001447785.1. NCBI lineage: Eukaryota > Metazoa > Chordata > Lepidosauria > Squamata > Gekkonidae > Gekko > Gekko japonicus. Next base: position 133,128 of record NW_015159717.1, read on the forward strand.
ATGCTTCCCTCAAACAACAGCTAGTGTTTAGCAAGGAGGAATGTGAATTATACTGATGACAGGTCAGAGAACTAAAGATGTACAATTTCCCAGAACTGTGAAGCCATAAGGGAAAAAAACCCCAAGGTTCTTTTTCCGGGGGGGGGGGGGAAACCAGAAAATTGTAGAGAAAATACTTATTTTCCTATCAAATCTAAACAACTTTTATTGCATCAGTTATAACTTTTTAGCATATAAAATTTACTATTTGGCATGTTTGTGGAGTTTAAATGTATTCATTTTCTATTTAAAAAGTAAATTTATCCAACACCTGAGAAAGGGTTGCAAAATCCTGCACCTTAATCTACCATAGCATATGTATCTTAATTGTTGTCATTGTGAACTAGGAAAAAATAAACGTTAAAGAGGAAAATAAATTCTGTAGTAAACAAAAGAAAGTGGCTTATTTGGACAGAAACACTTTCATACAGCCATACTATTTTATTTATTTATTTATTTTAGATTTATAGGCCGCCCTTCCCGCAAGTACTAATAGGCAGTACTACCAGCATATTTGTATAGTAAATCTACCTTTATAACACTCCACTTATTTTCCTATTTTTTCCATTAGAAAGAATTGAAAAAAACTCCTTGGGGGAGGGGGAATGTGGAGAAAAAAACTGTTTTTCTGAACTTTTCATTTCTGTTCCTGGTCTTCATATCTCTTTTCAGAGCTAGAATGAGGTCACCCAGATTTTAGGAATGCCTGGGTAGAGGAGACATCAGCACTCCCCATCCCAATAATTTATTACCAGCACTAAGCAGGAGTTGAGTTGTTAGTTGTGAAGTCCACTCTGAGATTTCACTGTGTTCTATAAAGTTGAGGTCTGTTAATTATACAACTGTCTTCCTTCAGATCATAGGTGCTAAATTTGTCAGATTTCCCATAGAGATGCCATAGAGAATATAAACTTTCATATCACCAGTCTGCTTATTAGACACAGTGTATTCAAGCATATATTTTAAAGAAGTCTGCTTACTGACACCTGCTGGAGCATTATCCAATAAAGCATATTCTTCAGCCATGGTTGAAGGGGGACCAACCTCGTTTCTGAATAAAGCTGCTGCAGTTCTTCAAGAAAGGTTTAATACTATAAATGATGTAAATAAATAAGAGAGCCATAAGAAATTGCTCTTTGATTTTTTTTTAAACAAAGAGCTTTATTGAAAACATTAATACAGTGCTAAAACAATATTACAGAATAACACATTAATGCAATTACAAAGAAACATGGGAAGGGGAGCAGAGTTTCCAATAGAAATTGCTCTTAACTACCAGATCACTTAGTATTCTATGATCCATGGCTCAGCAATATAAGTAACAAAATATTAACAGCTGGGAGAACCAAATTAAATTGGGTTATACATAAAATATATGTTGGGTTACATGTATACGTGAGTATACAGCAGAATTCTTGAAAATTCTGAGATGGTTTGTGTTAGATTTATTTAGAAAGAAGTAACTGAGTCATGGACTTCTTTTTTCAAAAAAAGGTCTAAAATTAATATTATGCATTTCTAACAAACAGTATTTCTACCACAATTTAAATTATTGGTACTTGACTGATCAGGGATTTTCATGACAGATAGACTTAACAGCAGATTTTCTTGCTATATTTTATTCAGTACATATACAGAGAAGCCTTTGGGATGTTAGAATATGTGTCTGATGTGTGAAAAAGCTGAGACAGGATTAATTTATGATAGACAATTGGCAAATAAAATTATGCCCCTGAGCAGCAAGTGGCCCCACAAAATTGGAGGGGTTATTCAGCAGAAGGAAAAGGTGTAAATGCAGAAATGTACAGAGCAGTGAAGTTAAACTGATTTAACATGTGAGGGTTCCTCCAACTTTACTCAGTTTCCCCTTGCTTCCAATGTATTCTCCATTGTCACTCTAATTAATTTAGAATTTTAATCCAGGTTGGCCAGTCTATAGATACTGACTGCAGCTACAGCTGCTTGATATTCTTATTTGCAACAATGTAGTCTTCCCAAAGCTGACAAATACACATCCCTTTATTTTGCATAAACTTTTATTTTAATGAGGTTGTGCTTTGCAGCTTATTGAAATCAAAAACATGTGATACACCCTAGGCAAAAGAAAGGCAATAACTGAACAGATTTTTGAAGAGGACAAGTCATACCACAGGCTACCATTATAACAGAAAAAACAACAAGAATTCTAATATAGCTGTCTGCCCAAATATATTAAATCAAATGGATTTTATGATATTATAGCTATGAGGCACGATGTCCTGTTGGCAAGCATCTTCAAAAACCCCTTTTCAGAAAGTTCAAATAATTTTTGTACACAAGGTTTTGATGGCATGTATATTTGGGATCCCCCCCCCCCAGAACAGCTTTTTATCATTTAAGTGACCTTTCCTGGGGTTAGGCCCACAAGTGAGTATAACACAAAGGTCTAAGTAGCTATATTGTTATATCTTTCTGGAAATCTAGAATGTTAGTTTTACTTTGCAGTATGTTAAAAGTATCCATGTTTTTAAAACATTGTCAGAAACAAAGAATCCTTCCGAAAAATATTTCCAGAACCAGCCTAGTCCCACTTTGTTCTCATCTCTATTCTTCACTGTACTGTTTTGCCCTCTCCCCATCCTTTATGATGATTTCTCCATCCACCTCTTTCTGCCCATTGATGTATACTGTGAGCTTTGGTAGAGAAATGACAGTGAAACTGAAGGGTAGCTAAAAAAAAATCTCATATTTCTTTGCTATCACACTTGTTCCTCCTTCGTGAGGCCTGACATACATTTATAAAAGAATAATCAGGGGAGGGGAATTTACAAGCCAAATATTCTAATAGGTTTGTCTGCCCCTTCTGTTCACATCTTCCACTACTGGGTGAAGACTTTTTTGTTTCATTTGGAATTCCCTCCATGATCCCTCCTTCCTGAACAATGTTTTAATTATTGTTTTCATGTTTTTGTATGTATTTTAGCTATGGTTTTAAACGTTTTAATGATGTGTTGGAGTTTTTTGTTTAATTTTCATGGTTTTAAAATGTGGTTTTATTTATGCATGTTTTAATTTGTTAGACAAAAAGGTTGAAACAAAGACATAGAAAGTAAAATATAACTATGCACATACTGCAAATGTACAAAATATATAATTTAATAATGCAATAATGAGTGTTAGAATATAATTTAAAAAACAACAATCCTATGGTTAAGCATATGAATACCTAATCTCCCTTATAAATAAAAGCCGAATGGTGGTGGCACTTCTCTAGAGCATTCCACACGCTCCAAAATCAGTTCGCTCTCTGATCTGTCATTCAGAGGGTCTCCCTATCCACTGGCTGCTTTGCCTGAGTCCTGCCTCCAACATTCTAAACATTTTGCTAATCCTCTCCCCCCCATAGCCAGTCAGAACACAGAGGTTATTTGCATATGAAGCCTCATTGGCCTCTGCCTCGGAACACAGAGGTCGTTTGCATATGCGACTTGATTGGCTTTTGCCTCTAACATTCTAAACCGTTTGCTCTTCTGAGGTAAAATGTGTCCAATCTCCAGGTGAGGGCTGGAGATCACTCAGAATTACAACTGCTTTCCAGATGGCAGAGATCAGATCCCCTGGAGAAAATGGTGGGCTCTGTATCCTTATATGCTGCTGAGGTGGCCCCCATATGACAGCCAATGTGACGTAGCAGTCAGGGCTTCAGAGCACGGGAGAGGCTGCAGGTGTGTGTGGGTGGAAAGCTGAAGAGTGAGGGAGAAATAAAGGTAGGTTGATGATTGGCTGGAAAGAAGATAGGGTTGCCAACTCCAGGTGGGAAATTCCTGGAGATGTGAGGGATGGAGCCTGGAGAGGGCGAGGTTTCAGGAGGCGTGGGACCTCGGACAGGTACAAAGCCTGTCCACCCTCCAAACCAACTATTCCCTTCTGGGGAACCATTTTTGCCAATCTCCAGGTGAGGGCTGGAGATCACTCAAAATTACAACTGTTCTTTAGGTAGCAGAGATCAGTTCCTCTGGAGAAAATGGTGGACTCAGTGTCATTATACCCTGCTGAGGTCGCCACAGCAAATTGATACTGAGTGTCCAAGTCTGGGGCACCCGCCCAGATCCTCTTTCTAGAGGCCGTTGTATTTATTTCCACAACGGGCCTTTTTCCTAGTCCCAATATAAAGACAAATGTCCATTCATATAAATACAGGTTAAAAGGTATATAATGTCTCCGTATGCTAAAACCAATACCAAACGTGTTTTGGCAATAAGCCTTCCTCAGTGGTTTAATTCAGACTGAGCTCTCTATTAATTTAACAAAGATAGACATAAAACTGATCATAAACAGCATGGACCTTCTTAGGTCCAATCTGCAATGCTCAAAGCTCCAAAGGAGTGCTCAGGTACAACTAAGCTGCAGTCAGACAACACGCTTTACACAGTCTGGCCTCACTTCTCATTTCACCCAGGTTTTTTGTCATGGGGAGTTTTGATCAGACATCCCACTCCTCACATGCTCCACCACGTACTCACCCATGGCTGATCTTCAGAATATTGATGTGCGGCAACCACAAAGTGGTCGGTCAGGCAGCTTTAAAAAAAATTGTTGGTGTATGTGCATAAGCATTTATTTGAAGCACCACTTCTTTTTGACAGCTTTGTAATCCCTCCGTAAAGTTCTGTGAACTTACTGGTTTATACACAGTCGTAGTTCTCCACCAGGAATGAGCCCACCAGAATGGGTTCCTAACTAGAGTCTATTTCCCCACTCTCCCACTCCAAAAAGCATGAGTTGGGGTCTTTCCCCTGGAACTTACTGCTTGATAACACACACCCCCCCCCGGGCCTCCCAATCCAGAATAAATATTCTTAAACATGCAATCGGTGAGAGATGACTCTGGAGCGAATATCCATTTATGTGCACATCACTAACTTCTTTTTTTTTAAAAGATGAAAACGGAAGGGAAAGTTCAGACTTCCCAAATGGCTTGACTTCACAACAGGGGAGTTCAGACAGGCAGAAATCCAGGGTGAAACTGGCCACATCTGTAAAGACCGGACTTTCCCAGGTGTCAAAAAACTCACAGAGTAGGGGTGAGAACAGGGACCCGGATGGGATAGGGATGATCATGCATTTTAAATCTGGAGGGGAACTGCAATGACATCAGATCAAACAACTCATATGATCACAACCTTAGAAAAGAATCAGGCAGGGTTGGAGCCAGAGGACGGCAGGGCTTGGGGGGGGGAGGGATTTCAATGGAGTATAATGCCACGTAAACCACCTTCCAAAGTGACCATTTTCTCCAGGTGAACTGGTCTCTCTTGCCAGGAGATCACTTGTAATAGTGGAAGATCTCTAGCTACCACCTAGAGGTTGGCAACACTTACCCCGTATAACTCTGGTCCAAACCAAATATCATAACAAAACAAGTAACTTGGATGGCTTTTACCATGCATCTGTAATAATAAAATGATCCACATATCCATCTGTCTGTCCATTTGTGTCAGGTGTAACTCAGAAAATAAAACAAGGGATCTCAAAATTGGCCTCTAGTTTCAGGATGATCATGGGAGTTCCAGGGCCAAAAATGAAAGGAACTGGAACATCCTGGCCCAGGTTATCTCCAGACCCCCTACACTATTTGCAATGGAACCCAAGCTTGTGTAGTGGTTGACATGTTGGACTAGGATCTGGGAAGGCCAGGTTCAAAACCCATGGAAGCTTCCTGGGTGACTTGGGCCTGTCATATACTCAGCCTAACCTACTTCACAGGGTTGTTGTGAGGATAAAACAGAAGAGAACGATGTAAGCTGCTTTGGGTCTCTCCTGGGAAGAAAAATGGGATCTAAATAAAGTAAATAGATTCTAACTTCGGTTCCTCATTTGTTATCACTGCGGCAATTTAACATTTATTATCATGCATGTTAAGGGTGGAAGTGGGGAAGCATCCTTTTACTACTTTGACAGATTATGGGGAAATAGTAACTTCCCCTTTTTGTTCATTGTATTAACAAAAGTTTGCTCCTATATGACTATTAAATACATTTGAAGTTGCCAACCAAAAAAGGTGAGGCAGAATTGAGACTGAAAAATGGGTGGTGGGAGGGAGAAAAGTGGGAATAGATGAATGACAGATCATGAAAGGAAGAGAGCAAAATGAAGGAGAAGAAAAGTGTGGAAAAGAGAAATGTAGGAAAAGACAACCATGGTCCCAGTCACATGAGCTGGTTGACCTGCCACTGAAGGGCGGCAAATCAGAGCCGGAGCAAAAAGAACCACGGGAGCACGATCTGACGTGCCCCCACGGCACCATGCTCCGTGCCCCGGCAGCCGTTCACACGGTGCGCAGCAAACCAGCAGTAGCGCGGTTGTCCGCATGTGTGGGATGGGGAATGGCACCAGCTGCGACGGCCTACCGGCGCTTCCCCAACCAGACGCCTTCCATTGGCCTGCATCATCCGGTAGGTACTGCTGTTTTGCTAGTACCTTTTTGATGCGTATTTGTGGACTGAAGAGACGGATCGGGGATGGGTGCGTGTCGCTTCCCAGATGTTGCGGTGTGATCGCGCCCACTTGATGCATCCCCGATCCGTCCCTCTTGCAGATCAAATCCTCTCCTGTGACAGGGGCCCATATTTGGGCTGCTCCTTTGCAAAATATGCAGGAGCT